>NW_020954559.1:25168453-25365723 GCF_900497805.2 Vombatus ursinus
GAGAGGGAGAGAGACAGGGAGAGAGGGGAGGGGGATGGGGTAGAGGGGGAGAGAGGGGGAGAGAGAGGGAGAGGGGGGAGAGAGAGAGAGAGAGATGGAGAGAGAATTTCTATTTTTAGGAATCTTATATTCTACTGAGAGAACCAGCATGTACATATATATGTATATGAAAGCACACACAGAACTAATACAAAATAAATTCAATAGAGTTAAAAACAAGCTAGTAACAAGGGCACACTTGTTAGTTGGGGGATCCGGAAGTTTCTTGTAAAAGGTAGCATCTGTGTCTTGAAGGGAGAGTGAGAATAAAGAGAGAGCACATTCCAGGTAAAGAAAGGGGGAAGAGGGAGTGGCCAGTGTAGACGTATGGAAATAAGAGAAGGAAGGAAGTTTGGCTGGAATGTAGAATGCAGAAAACAGAATAATGTATAATAAGCCTGGAAAGATAGGTTGGGTCCAGGTGGTAAAGTTGTTGTTGTTCAGTCATTTCTGACTGTCCGTGACCCCATTTGGGGTTTTCTTGGAAAAAATACTGGAGTGGTTTACCTTTTCCTTTTCCAGCTCATTTTAGAGATGAGGAAACTGAGGCCAACAGGGCTAAGTGACTTACCCAGGGTCACACTGCTAGTGTCTGAGGACAGATTTGAACTCAAATCTTTCTGACACCAGGACCTGTACTCTGTCCATTGTGCTACCAAGCTGCCCAGTCATACCAGAGCCACCACTAAAGACTGATTTTGAGGTTTTGACATAGCATCCATAAAACAGATTCCCTAGGAGACAATTAGCAATGTAAGTCTAAATCTGAAGAGAGAGAAATCAGGGCTGGAAATACAAATTTGGGAGTTATTCTTATAAAAGAGCTAGTTATAACCATGGGAGCAAATGAGTCAAAAGAGGGAATGATGTTATGTACAGGCAGATATATTTTATCAACAGAAATGCTTTATTGATCAACCTTTATATGAACAAAGGGGCCCCAGACTCAGCCATAGTACACTATTGTCATTGGCAGGTACATACACAGGTACCTTAGATGTCTGTATTAATGCATTTCAGTCCCTACTTGCCATCTCTCACTATTATACTTTTAATCTGAGCCATTCCACTCAACACTTGATTATGTGCTTTTTTTTATTGCTCTTAAGTGTTTTGTGCTTTTCTCTCCAATTATGAATTCCTTGAGAGCAGAGTTTATATGTCTTATTTGTCCTATAGCTCCACAATACATTGCTTTGTCCTGAGTACATAGATAGGGATTGGACCTGTGATTTTATTGACATAAGAAATTCTCTGGGAAAACCCCTCTAGCAATGCAGGTCAGAGAGTTGCCTGAGAAATTGAAAGATTAATTGACTTGCCCAAGGTTACACAGTCATATGTGTCTGAGGCAGGACATAAAACTGGGTCTTTGAGGGGCAGAGCCAAGATGGTGGAGTAAAAGCAGGGACTTGCTTAAGCTCTCTCCCAAATCTCTACAAATACCTGTAAAAAATGACTCTAAACAAATTACAGAGCAACAGAACGCACAGAAAGACAGAGTGAGACAAATTTCCAGCCCAAGACAACCTGGATAGTTGATGGGAAAGGTCTGTTGTGCCAGGCTGGGAGAGGAGCACAGTTCAGTGTGGGCCACCCGGGCACAGACCGGGCCCCAGCAAACCTAGAGCCGGCCTCAGGGGACTGAATCACAGACAGCTATGGTGGTTTTCAGACTTCTCAACCTATAAAAGCTGAAGAAAACTTAGAAGGCTGGTGGGAAAGGTCTGTTGGATCTGAGTGAGAGAGGAGTGCAGTCCAATCCCTAACCCAGAACAGCCCCAGGGTAGCAGTTGTGGCAGTGGCAAAGGTGGCAATAGTGGCAGCAACAGTGGTGGTGGCAGTGGTTACTTCCAGAGCTCTCAGCCCACAGATGGAAAGGGGATGAAACAACTGATCAGAAGGAGACTGCAGGGATCTCTTTGCTGGCACTGAGGCAGGGTTCAGTTGCTTTGCCCATACTTGGATCTGGGTCACTGTCCTAGGTGGCAGTCCTGGGGTGAGGAGGAGCACTGGCATAACAAAGCTTGTGGCAGCAGTGGAGAAGGAAACCTCCTCACAGTTCCAGGGCAGAAAAGAGTGCTTGTGGTCACTTACAGACCAGAGCACAGCCAGGAAAGGAGTAAACACCTCTCCTTAGATCGTACCTACTTGGAAGAACTGAAAACTTATAGGTCCCTAGAAGTATCTCTGAAAACAGCTGCATAAAACCCCTGAAGCTTAGGACAGTACAGCCTCCACACTGGAAGCAGAGTCCTGCCTTAACAAAGAGTTAAAAAGTCAAGTAATTGGCTGGGAACATGAGCAAACAGCGGAAAAAACCTCAGACTATAGAATCTTACTTTGGTGACAAAGATGATCAAAACATACAAACAGAAGAAGGCAACAAAGTCAAAGCTCCTACATCCAAACCTCCAAGAAAAATATGAATTGGTCTCAGGTCATGGAAGATCTCAAAAAGGATTTTGAAAAGCAAGTAAGAGAATTAGAGGAAAACCTTGGAAGGGAAATGAGAGTGATGAAAGAAAATCATGAAAAACGAGTCAACAGCTTGCTACAGGAGACCCAAAAAATACTGAAGAAAATAACACCTTAAAAATAAACTAACCCAAAAGGCAAAAGAAGTTCAAAAAGCTAATGAGGAGAAGAAGGATTTAAAAAGTGGAACTGGCCAAATGGAAAAGGAAGTCCAAAAGCTCATTGAAGAAAATAATTCTTTAAAAATTAGAATGAAGAAAATGGAAGTTAATGACTCTATGAGAAATCAAGAAATTATAAAACAAAACCAAAAGAATGAAAAAATAGAAGAGAATGTGAAATATATCATTGGAAAAACAACTGACCTTGAAAATAGATCCAGGAGAGATAATTTAAGAATTATTGGACTACCTGAAAACCAAGATCAAGAAAAGAGCCTAGATATCATCTTTCAAAAAATTATCAAGGAAAACTGCCCTGATATTCCAGAACCAGAAGATAAAATAGAAATTGAAAGAATCTACCGATTACCTCCTGAAAGAGATCTCAAAAGGAAAACTCTTAATAACATTATAGCCAAATTCCAGAGTTCCCAGGTCAAGGAGAAAATATTTCAAATAACCAGAAAGAAACAATTCAAGTATCATGGAAACACAGTCAGGATAACACAAGACTTAGCAGTTTCTACATTTAAGGATCAGAGGGCTTGGAATATGATATTCTAGAGGTCAGAGGAGCTAGAATTAAAACTAACAATCACCTACCCAGCAAAACTGAGTGAAATCAATGAGGGAGGAAAATCCAATGACATAGAGGAATTTAATGCATTTTCAGAGCTAAATAGAAAAATTGACTTTCAAATACAAGGCTCAAGAGAAGCATGAAAAGGTAAACAGGAAAGAGAAATCATAAGGGACTTATTAAAGTTGAACTGTTTACATTCCTTCATGGAAAGATATTTGTGACTCATGAGACCTTTCTCAGTACATACACACACACACACACACACACACACACACACACACATACATATATACACACACACACATATGCGTTTATGTATATATATGTACTACAGAAGGCAGAGGATGAGTTGAATATAAAGGGATGATATCTAAAAAATAAAATTAAGGGGTAAGAGAGGAATGTACTGGGAGAAGGAGAAAGGGAGAGGTTTAATGGGCTAAATTATTTCACATAAAAGAGACAAGAAAAAAACTTTTACAGTGGAGGGGAAGAGGAGGGAGGTGAGAGGGAATGAGTGAATCTTACTCTCAACAGATTTGACTTAAGGAGGGAATAACATACACACTCAATTGGCTATGGAAATCTTTCTTACCCTAAAGGAAAGTAGGGGAGAAGGGAATAAGACAGAGAGAGAGAGGGGTGATAGAAAGGAGGGCAGATGGATGGAGGGGGTAATCAGAAGCAAACACTTTTTTTTTTTTTTTACTTTTAGGCAATTGGGGTTAAGTGACTTGCCCAGGGTCACACTAGCTAGTAAGTGTCTAGTGTTTGGTCTGAGGCCAGATTTGAACTCAGGTCCTCCTGACTTCAGGTCCAGTGCTCTATCCACTGTGCCACCTAGCTGCCCCATAGAAGCAAACACCTTTAAGGAGGGACAGGGTCAAAGGATAGAATAGAATAAATGGGGAGGGGTGGGATAGGATGGAGCAAAATATAGTTAGTCTTTCACAACATGACTATTATGAAAGTGTTTTGTATGACTGCACATGTATAACCTGTTATCGAATTGTTTGCCCTCCCAATGAGGGTGGGTGTGGGAACTTAAAGTTTTAAAAATGAATGTTGGAAATGGTTTTTGCATGCAACTGGGAAATAAGATACACAGGCAATGGGATATAGAAATCTATCTTTCCCTGCAGGAAAATAGAAGGGGAAGGAGATAAGAGAAGGGGGGTGGATGATAGAAGGGAAGGCAGATTGGGGGAAGTGGTAATCAGAATGCACGTTGTCATGGGGTGGGGGCAGGGGAGATATGGGGAGAAAATTTCAAACTCAAAAATCTTCTAGAAGTGAATGTTGAAAACTAAAAATAAATAATTAAATTGAAAAACAAACAAACAAACAAGCAAAACCTAAGTTTTCCTGGTTTTGAGACCACATCTACCCATTATGCCATGCCCCTTCTCACAGAAGGGATGTAAAATAAGCATCTTTTGATTGGTGTTGCTTTCTTGCTTTTATCTGCCATACCAGCCAGTCTTAGAGCAAATAAAACCATATGACTAACAAGATTCATCTCTCTCTATATCTCTCCCCTATTTAAAAAAAATACCTACTGATTATTAGTTACATCAGAGATGTCAAAAATATGGTCCATAGATTGTATGCAGCCTACCACACTCCCCAGTGCAGCCCACACCAAATTAAAATGTATTTAGGAAATATTTAACAAAAAATGAAAATCCAATAAAACATAGACAATATGAATGTATGTTTTTTTTTTTTTAAGTTGGTATGTGACCTGCAGGAATCCTTCTATATGGGTTAATGGCTCTTGTTCCTGTTTGAGTTTGATACCACTGTTACATTGTCAATTTGAAATTTCCATCTTTACTACTTCACATACAAATAGGCTTTGATGGCCAATAATTATTGTTAAAATACGAAAACATTGTTAATTTTTGCTTTTGCCCATAAGTTTTTCTCAAGATAACTAGCTATGAATTCAATTCAATTCTGCAGGCATCTATTTAGCATCTACTATACTGTTCGCACTGGGGACACAAACAAGTGAGCAAGCCCTGAACAATGTGAACAGCCACGGCAGTCTATGACCCCATTCTCCCAGGTTTAATACATAATTCTGTCTCCCTTAAGGTTTAGCTATACCCAGTTCTAGTTGGAACCAGATGCTGAAACTCTCCAGTTGATGTGGCGCATTTGTAGTAACTTCCTTGTGAGTAGGCCTTCTCTGTTCATTTTTAGAGACCACTCCCTTCCTTTTACTACTGGTCCTTGTTACTTTACTCATAACCACACTGGAGAAAGGACAGCTACCACTCCCAGTTCCTTTGTCTGAAAACCCTATGTAAAATGGGGCACCCCAGCAATTGTATCCATTTAATGGTACACATCCCACTGCTTGCTTATCTGTATATACCTTCCTATACTGCTTTTGGCAGTGAATATCAATAAACCATTCTAACTCATCCTAGTGTTGCTGCATGACCCAGTTCCTATGCTCAAGGAGCTTATTTTTTGGTGGAGGAGTACAGCACATAGAGAGACTCAGTATAAACACAATTGTTAGAGGAGAGAACACTAATGACTAAAGGGTTAAGGGAAGGCTTTCCATTGGAGTTGACAACTAAGGTAAGCCATGAAGGAAGCTAAGGTTTCTGAAAGGCAGAAGTAAAAAGGGAATTCATTCCAGCCACTCAGAGAGCTTATCCAGAGGTGGGGAACATGTGGCCTTGAGGCCACATGTTGCCTTCTAGGTCATCCTTTTGACTGAGTCCAAGTTTAACAGAACAAATCTTTTTATTAGGGAGATTTGTTCTGTGAAGTTTGGATTCAGTCAAAGGGCCACACTTGCGAACCAAGAGGGCCACAGGTTCCCTACCCCTGGTATGCAAAGGCATGGAAATGGGAGTTAGAGGACTGCTGAATTCAGGGAATAGTGAGTTGGCCACTTTGACTGAGTCATAAGTGTGAAGTCAGACTGTGTGAAGTCATTGGCTGTGGGAAGTCATAGAATGTGTGAAGTTATAGGCTGTGTTGATTTTGTTCCATACAATCCTGGTCAATCTTATTTTCATAATGAAGCTTGAGGCAGAGTAAGGGAAAGCACATTTTTCATAGGATCTGCCTCATGTGCCTATGAGGGATGTTCTTGACTAGAATTCTCAACTCTGTGTGTGTGTGTGTGTGACTGGAAAGCAATGATTCTCTTCCACATAGCATATATGGAAGCCTTGTTGATAAAGATTTTTAAAAACTCTGGGGTCCAGATAATTGAAAGAAATTATGTGAAATATGATCATTAACATCCTTATTTAACAGTGGAACTAATGTTCCTTGACATATTCCCACTTCTAAATCATTAACTCTTTTGTAAAACACAGACATGAAGGTTTGGCTATTGTTACGGCAGTCTCTAAAAATGGGCAATCACCAATGCATAAGAGCATTTTTTTTTTCAAAATGAGAAACTTGAATCTGTGGACATATGATTTTGACTTCCAGTAGCTTAATATTCATTTTTTTGGGTTCAAATGCCTTGCAAAAAAATGAACCTTTGAGTAATAAAACCAGAGAAAAGAAAATAAATGATGGAGAGTTACAAGGAAATGGGGATTTTACTGTTTTACTCTGTTCAGAGTCAAATTCTGCTTCATTTCATGCAGGTTATGATGTTAATTTCTCAAGCGTGGGTTCCCTTTAACAGGAATGCAGGCTTGTGGAAAATGAGTGTTTCATTTCTGAAATACTGATGAAATCTCTTTTCAACAAGAAGTCTTCAGGTGAATAATAGAACCCAAATTACAACAGGACTTTGGGAGCACACACTTGGGGACTGTTTAAATGAAATACTTTGACCTTGGAAGAGAAATCTGTGTAAGAAGGGTTCATCAGGCATGCTCACTGCTGACAACTTAGAGACTAATCAGCTCTTGCAACTGGACCATCTGACAAAAAGGAAAATGTTGAGTCATTTCAACTCTCCCTCCCAGTTGCTAGTGACCTGGTACTTGGCTAAAGGGGAAGCAAAAATTAAAAAAAAAATCCAGAAGAGTTCTGGCCCCTTACAATTCTTAAACAGCTGGGCTCTGATCCAATCCTCTGATTTCAACTTTTTTCATCGTTCTCCACTCTCGATTGTACCTTATATTGTAATTTTCATATCTCATTTCATTTTTTTTTTGTCCAGAGATATGACTTCATTGGTGTACCTCAACTTAATTCAATTAGCATTTAACAAGTACATAGTATGGGCCAGATGGTGGGACTGTAAGTGAGACCTTCTTCTATCAATCAGATAAGCAACTCATCAGTTGCTTGTAGCCTTAAATTTCCTAGGGCACTGAGAGGTTCCATGACTTTCTCATTGTCACACAGCTATTTTAGGTCACAGGAAGAACCTGAACCCAGGTTTCCCAGACTTCCAGTCCCACTTTCTATCCACTATCCCATATGACTTCTTGATCCATTTTGTTGTATAGGTATTTTTGTATGTATGTCTTTTTAATTTTTTTAAACATTATTTTTATTTTTTAAAATTTATGAATAAAACAAACATTCCCATAATATAGTATAATAAAAAAGATGATTGCACATGAATCTGCAAATGTATTACGTGCAACTTGCTATTCCTTTTAAATATATAATAAAGTTATGATGTAAATTTCTTCCCCCTCCCCCCCAATTGATATTTTTGCTAGGTATGAGCTCTCCAAAGACAGGGAAGGTGACCTGTTTAATCTTTATATTGTGGTTTAGGAGATGGCCAGTATCAGAGCCAAGAAGACATGGGTTCAAATCCTACACTTGAGCTATACTGACTGAGTTACCCTGGACAAGCTACTTAAGCTTTCAGTGCTCTGGGAATTCTTTAATACTGTAAGTTGTAGAGAAGATGCTGATCTGTGTTGGGAAAAGGAGTTTCATCATCCAAGAGTTCCCTATACCAATCAAATTACAGTTTTACTCCCTATCTGATCCCCTCAGTAACATTTGTTGAGATGAAGTGAAGGAATCCAGACTTCTGTCCAGTGAGCAAATTATTAACAATCAGTGGACCTTTAAGCTCAGGCTATGGAAAGAAAGCAAGCCACATTTCTAGTTCTGATCATCAGGCTTTGGGCTATAATGCATCTGGAAGAACTCTTGCTTTTAGATCCAAGAAACCTCTGGTTGAAGTCCCAGCAGGAGGAGATTTCTCACACACTGGAAAGGCATTTATTAGAGAAGAGGGACTTATTTAATACTGCTGTGTGAATCACTAATGTGCTGTGAGGGGATTCATAAAAGTCTTTGTTCAGAACCACTGGTATGCAGAATGAGGCCTAGGATATTGGGGGCAACTTGGAGCTGGGGAGTTCTCCTGCAGCTTCAGGGGCCTAATCAGAGCCAGGGTTGATTTAGTACTACCTATACTGCTTTCATCAAGCCGAGTTATAAGCTGTTTCCCTTGGAACTGGGCTACAGTGGGGACATTTTCTATACTGGTGGAGGAGTTGTGAAAAAAGGGAAACTCAGTTTACTTTGGCTTTGAGTTTGGGGGTGGGTAGTTGGTAGAATGTTTTGCTCCCTTTCCCTCCCTTGTATCTTGCTTTGTTCTTTTCTCTGGTTCTTTCCCTGTTTTTCTCCTTGCCTCTATCTTAGTATGCCCTCATCCCTTAAGAAAGGTTTCCATTTTTTCTTCGTGTTTCTCTTCTCCTTTTATCTTATTCTGACCTCTATTTCTCTGCCCTTTGTACCTCCCCTAAGGATACCTTTCCTGGGATCCTGTATCATTCTCCAAGCATTTTTCATCACCTATATTTTATTTCCTCAGGTTTGTTACTACTCTGAAGAATGCTATAGTTCTTTGTTGGTCATACCCTGCCCTATGCCCTTTCAATTCTCATTACTTATTTGTAAATTTCTCTTAATCAGTTCCTTTAGGTTCCTATAATTCTGAACATCTTTTCCCCTCTTCCTTCCCAAAGTTATTGATATTTCAAAATCTCTTCTCCCATAATTTCCCCGCTTCTTTCTTGTGGCAAATAATTCAACTCTTCCTAAAAATATCTAGGAATGGAGCACTTTGAAGGCAGGGACCATTTTTTTTTTCTCTCTTTGCATACCCCGACAGTTATTACCCCAGGATTTTGCACAGTGTCTTACACATTTTTGTTCCCCTCGCAATCATTGATGCTGACTTATTCTATCGGTATGTAGTGCTCCCTTTGTCAGAGCTCCATCAACCAATGTGTGAGTAACTTATAGTCTTAGAGACCTACCTAGAATGCTGAGAAATTAAAGAGTGTGGCCAAAGTAGTACATCAAAAAAGTAGCATAGAGAGAAATTTAACCCAGATCTTCCTGAATTAAAGGCCAACCTTCTATCCACTATGCTTCCTCTTACCCTCCTATCTTGGGCATGGTGGGTAACCACCTACTAAGTTCCTAATTATTTTTATTTTTTATTGATATATTTTGTTTTTACATTAATTTTCACTTCTGAATATGTTTCCTCCTCCTTCCTTATCCAGCAGGCTATCTCTTGTAACAAATAATAAAAAATAAAAAGAGAATAAAAGGGATTCAACACATCAATTGGGTGATGATATAAGTCATATTTCATACCCATAGTCTCCTATCTTGATGCATTTTCTCACCTTTTCTTTGGGGTCAAGTGCTTGCTGAATTAAATTGAATCTGAACACTCCCCGAACAGGTGACTGTAAGATAGAAAGGTCTTGTTGCTAAGCAACAGAAACTTATGTGAACACTCAGCATTCATTCAACAAACATTAATTGAACATGTATTATAAGCCAGGAACTCTTGGTACCATGGAGGTAGCTACCTCTTGGTTGATCATAAAATAGCTACACCTGTCCAGACTATTGTTTTGTTTCTATTTAGATACAAGCCAAGTTAGCAATTTGCTGCAAGTACTAGTCATAGCTACTTGATGGTTTATTGGAGGTATTGAAGGCCAGTCTAAATTGATGAATATACTTCCTTCTCACCAACTATGGGCTTAGTAGGGGCCCAAGTTTCCAAAGGTAAAAAATGAAGAACCAAATTTCTTTCTTATTTTTCTTTTTTTTTTTTAATACTCACCTTAGAAATATTTTCTAGGGTAGTTGGATCTATTCCTTCTGCATAGGCAATATGGTATATTAGACCAATAGTCAAATGTCTTAGATATTAGTCCCTGCTCTGCCACTAACTTTTGGGGTGCCTATGGGTAGATTATTTACATTCTCAGAGTCTCTGTTTCCTCAACTGTATAATGCGAGTTATTAAATTATGGATAATTTCATGAGAATATGTGTCAAAAGTACTTTAAAAGTATAAATATAAGTCTTACTATTCTCAAATTATTTACATGTTAGATTCTATCATTCCGAGAGGCAGTGTGGTATAGCAGTGTCAACCTTAAATGAAAATAAGGCTAATAAACCACATGGAAGGATTACAGTACTTTGAATTTTATTTATTTTATTCAACATTTTCCAACTACATTTTAACCTGATCCAGTTCACTGGGGAGTGCTGTAGTTGTTGTGTTTGACATCTCTGGTATAGTAAAGCCAAGAAGACATGAGTTCAAGTCTTACCTTTGCTTTATTGTGACTCAATGGCTTTTGGGTAAACTTTCAGTGCCCCCTAAGACTAGAATATATAGAGATGGTTCAGATCTCCGTTGGTAGATATAGTGTTTCGCCTGCAATTTCTCCATACCAAAGAAATCACAATCCAGTCCTCATCCCTATAATATTATCTATTATGTTATAATTCATTAGACTCTTGGTCTTATAACTTAAAAAAGTAAGAACTCAGCTGCTTTTCTACAATAGCAAAAGCAAAAGTAATAATTAGTCCATGAAGCTTGGAATACACATTCTGTTTGTAGTTTCACTGATGCATGGAGAACCATATCACCTTTCTTCCCATCATGCAGGGAAAACTTTGTATACAATTACAATAGAATTAACAACTAAAAAGGAAGTTTGGCAGAATCTGGGGCCACAGAAGCAGCAAAATTCCTTCTTCCTTTCATTTGTGTGGTATAGTTATTTTAATGCTGCTTAACCTCATGTGACTCATATGTAAAAACATCCTAGTCAGCTTACTAGTGTTCTCTATGGATTTGAACACTAGGTGGTTTGTGCTGACAATATGTGTTTTGGGTGGTAAGCTGCATAGGGAGCCAATTTCAGACTGATGTAAGGAGGAAAAAGCCCCCAAAACAAAACAAACAAAACAAAAAAACCTTCCTAATAATTAAGGCTGCTCAAAAGTGGAATGGGTTGTCTTGGGAGGCAGTGGATTTCCCACCCTGGAGGTCCTCCAGCAGAAACTGGATGATTACTATTGGGGAAGTTTGCAGAAGGGATTCCCGTTCAAGTAGGGGTTGAACTTGATGACCTCTTAAGTCCCTTCCAACTTGGACTTTCTGGGATTATGAGAACCTTCTCAAATAAGGTTGCTGCTGTTTCACTCAGAACCATAGATGGCAATGCCTTCTGCATATTTCATTGTGTGAAGTTCTTGATGAAGCAGATGAGGTCAATATATATGGTCAATATAAACCTCTTGCTGAATGGCACCATCTATAGAGTTTCTAAATGAGGTCTTTCTCAGCACTGGTTTCAATTAATATACATTTTATTTTGTTTTCAATTATTACAAGAGTGGCAATGATAATGTTATAGTGAAAACAGCCCTTATTTATACAGTTCAGATGCACATGAAATTCAGATGTTTGACTGACACTGGGCCCATAATCTCTTCTAATAAGCCTGAGTATTTTATGGAAAAAATGCAAAAACTTCTTAGAATATCATTCATGGTGACTATGGTTATATTAAAAAATGACAAAAATCTACACAGAAGCACCATGATATAGTGGAAGATTTGAGTTCAAATTCTGTCTTACGTAATGAGTGGACCTGGACAAATCACTCGACTTCTCTCATATGTAAAATGGAGTGGAGGATCAAATGAGGTAAATCACACAAAGTGTTTTATTACTATTTTATTTATAGATATATTTATATATAATTGATTACTATAAATAAAAATGCTAATTAAAATATAGATAGAGGCAGGTTGGCATAGTGGGTAAAAAGCTGACCCAGTTGCCGTGAAGACTTATGTTCAAGTCCCCTCTGACATATTTTTTGTGAGTTTGGGCAAATTATTTAAACTCTGAGTGTCCTCAGGCAACTCTCTAAGATAGCTGTCAATCTGCATTGGGAGAGGAGTTTTCCTATGGCCACTGAGATCCCTCCAAACTCTCAAATCTGTTAAAATGTATATGTATACACACACATAAAACTTTAAACAAACTAAATATATTGGTTTTTATAATAATAACCTCACGTATTTACTGTGCTTTGTTTTGCAAAATGTCTTCCTCACAACAATCCCATGAGGTAAGAAGTTTTCTGTTTTCTGTATGATTTTATTTCTTATTTTGTGTGACTATATTGATGATTATTAAGTTTATAATAAAATTCTATCAAAAAGAAGAGAAAAGTTGCCTTAAAATTTGTATAGCTAGAACTATAATAAAATTTCTTAATAATAATAATTATGTACATTTTAATTTTCTTATTCTAGTTATATAGTGTATAACAGCACAATGATTAAAGATACAGGACTAAAAAAATATCCATGGGCCACACTAGTCAGGAAAGGGATGAATGGGGGGAGAATTGCCCTCTTCTCATGAAAAAAAAATTTCCAAAGAACTGTCTCACTTTTGACCTATAAGCATAGTAGAAATGTAGTAGTAGCAGTAGCAGTAACAGTAATAGCAGTAGTAGTAGTAGTAGTAGTAGTAGTAGTAGTAGTAGTAGTGGTAGTAATGGTAGTAGTAGAAGGAGGAGTGGCAGTAGTAGTAGCAATGACAATTCATATTTATGTAGCATTTTGTAGTTTACAAAGTAGTTCGCTAATAACAGCCTTCAGAAGTAGGCATGTGATTAGTATCTCCATTTTATCAATGAAAAAAACTGAGACTCAGGAAGTTGAAATGGTTTGCCCAATGCCATATCACTAGTAAATGACCTAGGAGGGAATATGAATTCAAGAGTCTTTTGACTTTTCAGTGTCTTTATAATTTTGCCTCTGACTCCTCAATGATATGTTGAATTTTCTAGTGCATTTTCTTTAAAAACGCCTTGAGCTGTGGTCTTCTCATTTTAAAATCATTATGCATTTAGATTCCGTGCATTGTTCACATTCTTCAGCTTCTTCAGACTGAATGCACAAGGGAAGCCTAGAAATGTATTATACCCTGAAAACAACCAGGTGTTAATGGAGTCAGTAACAATAGCATCAGGTTGCCTTCAAGGAAGCATTGTGGAGATGTGGGTTCAAATCCTAACCCTGATGTAGTTTACACAATCAGGGGCAAGTCATTAAGTTCCTCTGAATCACCATTTACTTCTCACTGCAATAGGAAAAATAATATTTGTTCTAATTACTTCACAGTTCCTCCAACCAACTACATATGCCAACTTCAAGTCCCCTCTCTTTCTGACTACGCTATATTTAACACTTTGTAATTATTTGTATTCTTGTTTGATTTATCCTACATACACATATATAACTGTTGTGTCCTTTTAGAATATAAGCTCTGTGAGAATAAGGATTGTTTAATTCTTTGTATTCAGTATCTCCAAGGAATAACATCCTTTGGTGTTTGAAACATACTTGTTACTTGATTGATCGATTGATTGTTATGAATATTAAGAGAGATATTATTATATTATTTAACCATATATATATGTACATATATGAATTGTTCCAAAAATGTATAAGGAAGGGTTACTAAATTATTTACTTGTTACCTTTGGAAACTTGGGCTCCATTAAACACCTAGTCAATGATAAGTAGGTGAAGACACATTCCATGAATGAAAGTTATCTACCTTTGTCACTTGCTGCATTTTCAGGCACCCTTCATTCTTACTATTTCGGCAAGGCCTGACTGCAGTCTGAAGGTAAATCAACTGAGTGACTTCATACCAAAGTACATTGCCTCCCCATACCTATCCACTATTCATGGCAAGGCGTTTGGGAACTAGACTAGTCTGGAGTTTGGGGACCATAGACCCTGAATACTTGAAGGTCCTATTTGTGCATTTGAAATAGTGATTATGATTCTATGGAATTTAGATAAAATATATATATATAATATAGATAGATACACATGCATATATATTTAATAGAACTAGAACTCAGGGTGTGACCCTATAAAAATTCCAAAGTGATACAATAACCCATTTATTTAATACACAAATGTTTGCTGAGATCTGAATCACTATTGTGTAAGGTAAAAAGCTTATTAGTCTAGCTGTCTACAGGTATCAGCTCTATTCCCAGCTCTGTTTCTGTGTGACATTGGGCAGATTATTGAACTTTCTAGGCCTCAATTTCATCATCTGTTAGTTGAAGGGATTGGACTGGAGTACATCAATGTTCTCCTCCAGTTCTGTGCATCTAGATTCTGTGTTTCTGTTGCATTGGATAAATGGAAATGATAAATGAGAGTTTTTCCTATCTGGATTGAACAGTTTTGCCAGAGAAGAAGTTGAAATATGCTACTGAGTCCTGGGCATGTAGTCCGAAAGGCTTAGCTTTAATTTTTCCCTCAGACACTTATGAACTGTTTGACCCTGAGCAAATCATCTAATCCCTCAGAATCCATCATTCTCCTCATCTGTAAAATGGGGGTAATAGTCCAACCCATTTCATACAGTTGTGTGTATCAAATGGGATAATGGATGGAAAGCCATCTACAAATCTTAAAATGTTCAGTAAATGCAAACTTGCAAGCTAATGGTTTTTATTATCATCCTTGTTTATTACACTTACCAAACTACTAGCATTCCTTTTTGGAGGAAAGAAGACTTCCTTGATAGATTTTTACATCTGGTCAGTTTTCTGAATGGAGTTTCTCAGTACAAAAAGTGATATTCCCATACTAAATCCATAAAGTAGTTGATCTGCAGTTGGCAATATCTGTTCTATATTTTCCGTGTTTTCTCTATAAAACAAGTATGTGTAGTTATGACATTCCCTCCCCTCAGAGCACTTTTTTTTAATGAGCAAATTAATTTGGAAGTCATTTATCTTTTCAAAGTGTCTCTATGGTAGCCAACTGATTGTAGTTTTGTGCCATGACATTTTCTAGCTGTAGTTCCACTTCATAGCTAATATCCTGGGAGCTCTCCAAGACTACGCCAATCAGTTGGTATGATGGTTAGCACTAGTTGGATGGTGCCTAGAGTTCTTGGCCAAGGGTAAGGGAAGTTTCCTAGTTTTCTTTGGTGTTTTGATGTGTGGAATCTCATCCAGATCTCTGCCGTGCTGTTGGGAAGCAGTGGGATGTTAAGTATAATGGAGATGGTAGCACTGGCGTTTTTGAAAGGACATCATCTTAAGTACGCCAGATATGCCTCCAAGTAATATTAACACTGTCCTGGAAGTTAAGTTTGGATCATAGCCCTGGGTCTGCTACAAGTTAGCCATTTGACTTAGGCAATTTTTTTCCCTTCTCTGGGCCTCAGTTTTCTGCCTTTTTGAAAAAAAAAAAAGATGGCAAAAGGATTTATCCAGCTACGCACAGTTAGTTTGTTACCTGTCCTTCCACCTCTTCCACCACCTTATTCTTTGTTGGAATCTTTTAAGCCAATAATTCTTTAAAGTTCCTTATTAGTTACATTATAGCCTGTTCGCACATACCAGATATCTCTCCATTATTCTTTATATGGCACTCCTACTGATTAACATATAAAGGCACTTAATAAATGTTTGTAAAATTGAAATTAAATTAAATTAATGGTAAGGTCTTAAGTTTACTTTGCATCATTGATGTGAAGATCATGCTTCATTACGTGAGCACCCTAGAGAGCATTTTCCCTGGAATTGGCATTGGCAATGAGAAGAGAAGACGTGATTTATAAGTTCCTTGTCAGTGGACAAGAATTAGTTCATTCTAACCAATTTAGAAAGTGCTTTCTAGTCTATAACTTAGAGCAGTAGATTCAGCCAACACTCTCTTTTTGCTCCCCTTGCACCATCCCGCCTTCCATACAGACAGATACAGTACGGGATAAAAGGTGCTTGTACTATTTCCCCCATTAACTTGGTTATGATTGTGTTTTAACTTAGTAACTGAGTAGAAGCTAATTTGTTTAGTTCTGAAGTTAGATTTGGCTATGTATGCTAAAGAATTTAAATCAGGGCCAGTATTAAATTTTCTTTGTTCTTTTTGGTACGTGAAGATACCTTTCCTTAGTTTTATTTGTTTGTTTTTAAAGAGTGTTTTGCTGTCTGGTACTAAAGTCTGTCTTCTGCTGCTTCCTTGGAATCAAGTGAAAATGGACAGAGTTTTATGTATGTTACAGGGCGAGGCTCAGTTATTGACAGGGCCCAGTTATGACCATAGTCTTTTCCTGAATGGCACAGGGAACAAGCGCTGGAGAGCAAACACGTGAGCTTTTTGTCTGTGCATTTGCCCAGAGGATTTAGTGATATGAATCTAAATAAATAAGTGGATGTTTGAAGGTTGTCCTGCCATTCTTGGATAAAGGTGGTGTACGAGGCCTCTTGGCAGAGGGTAACTCTATCAGCAAGTGCATTATCAGGTAAAAATAACTTTGTACAACATAGATGACACGAATGATTCTAACTTGCTTTAGAGCTAAATATCATTTAGATTCATGATTGACACGGGTGAGGGGTGAGTTTATTAAAAGTTTTAAATCTCAGTTGTTCCAGTACAATATTTAGATGATTGAAGCTGCAATCGTAATTATTCTACTTTCCCTCTGGGGCAAGTTGCCCATGTCAGAGTTTTAATAGATGCTTTTTCTAAACTTTATCTTGGCATTTTTTCACATGCAGATGGAATTTACTCTGGGGTGAGCCTCTCAGTGCAAGCACAAGCAGGAAACAGCACTGGAGAAAAATGCCCCTCTTGTAGAGAACTCCACCTCTCAATTTGGGGAGCAGGGGAAGGAGGGAGGGAGGGGTATATCTTTCAAAGTCCTATTAACTGAACTTGTAAAGATACCTTGAGAGCCAACAAAAAGTGGAAAAGCCTGTAGCTTACCACTGCATAAATACTGATAGCTACTAAAATGGTAAACAGCTAAGATAAATTCCAATGACATAAACTTGATAAAATTTTTGACTTCAGGGTGGACAAAAAATGAATCCAAGAGTAGCATATAAAGACAATGGCTAGGAATTATATGATCCACTGAATTCCTAGATGTGAAGTCATGATCAGGGAAGCTTTGGGGAAAGCTGTGATTTAAAAATCTCAGGATTCAAGTCATATAACAAGTCCAAGTTCAAAAATCAACACCACTGTTTATAAGCATGTCCTTGTCTGTGGGGAAGTCAGCACATGCTTGAATTTCTTTCAGCTTTTACTCTTATCATGGGCTTTTTTTTTTCTTCTGACAACCATCAGAGAAATGCCACCTACATCTCTCACTCTTCTCTCTCTTTTTTTTTTTTTTTTTGGTAAGGTCTAGTCAGAGTTCTCTTCTTTTCTGACAAGAAAGGGTCATTCCACTGTGTGGTGAGATCCAGTTTGGAATTCCTTCTTGCATTGTCAGCTGTTTGTGTATTTAATGACAATGTTCTTTCATCAGGGTAAATATACAGCCTGCCTGCCAAATCAGATGAGACTTAAACCTGCAATAATAATGTTTTGTAAAATTTCTATGGAATGTGGCAGTGGTGGCCTGTGGCAAAGAAAAATGAAGTCAGTTTCATTGCACGGTTGTCTGTTCTGAATTGTTATCCTGCCAATTGGAATTTGTTGTTTTTCCTGTAACTCATTTGCTTATTTGTTCAACGACTATGCTTTTCAACCTGGCGCCACAGGGCCCCCATTTCTGAGTAAACGAAACTTGAATGGCTAGAATACACATATCTATATCCTACTGCATGAGCGATCAGATGAATGGACAGATGAAACTGCCAGGTCTAGATAGAAAGGAGCAGATAAGGATTAGCTTGTCTTCCTAATACAGAGTGCCATGTACAACCACCCAAGAAGAAGAAGAAGGAAAAAAAAAATGGCTAGATGGATTATCCCTGGATCAAAGAAATCACTCTTGTTGTATTTTATGGCCTTTGTTTCTGATTTTTGTCTGTCTCAAGAAAGACATAGCACAGCATAGCCCAGTTAAGCCTGCTGCCCAATTTAAAGAAGCAAAACACAGACCAGTGAGGTAAAGAATTTAGGTTAGAAATCTTTCCTACACACTCAGCATTCTAAGTAACAGGCCACATCCCAAATGAAAACACATGAATGAAGTTCTAGCTGCATGTATTTAGTCGACTAAATATTGAAACATACATACTTAACTGAGTATTGAATTCCACTTTCAGCTCATTGAATTCCACTTTCAATAGTCTTGGCATTAGTGCACTAAGACCTCTCCTCTTTTCCTCAAGTACCAATTCATTCCTGGGTAGTAGATTAGGCTTTAAAATGTCAGTAGTCTTTGGCACAATTTTCTTCCTGAAATTTTTTTAATAAAAGCAATTTAAGATACACATATGATACGTAAAGCTAATTCTTTGGGGCTTTCCTGTGTTCCATATACATATCTAATCGCTGGCATCAAAAAACTGGATGAAATGTGACTCTACCATGAAAACATCAACAACTATTCCAATGTTTACCATTCTTTTTTAGCTTAAGAGCTCATGAGCCAAATGATGTTTTTCCAGGATTCAGTGCACATTACAGCCGATGCAAGCCGCAATTTTACATGGTGTGACTATTTCAGATGACATAGCCTTTGAGGAATCTTAACTGCAGAATGGTTAGCCTACAAATAGTCTGAAGTACTTATCTCCATGGTCAGCCTTGGCTTCTCATTCACAGGTGAGGCAACACGCTGATTTGGAAAATTTAGGGTGTTTGCCTTCTCATGCTGATTTTTCAGACATCCTTGTCATATTGACCCACTGAAAAATGTTCACTTGTTTTAAAGTTGCAAGACATGGATACACATCCAATTCAACAAATATTAAACAAGTATTTTAAAATCCTACTATGAACCAGGCAATGTAGTTGACAAAAGTTAATCATAAAATATCCCCAGTATGTTACCTAAATTGTAAAGCAGTTACCTGATACATGCAGGAAATGATAAAGTCATAATCCCAGAGACATAACAGGAGCAAGACATAGTGGAGTTCCCTCTCTTTTAAATTACCTTGGATTTAACTACTTTGAATTTATTTGTATTTCTTCTCTTTACATTTCTTCTGTATATGTTTATTTATATTTATTTATTTATTTTTTATTGTTTTAGGCAACTGGGGTTAAGTGACTTGCCCAGGGTCACACAGCTAGTACATGTCAAGTGTTTGGTCTGAGGCCACATTTGAACACAGGTCCTCCTGACTTCAGGGCCGGTGCTCTATCCACTGGCCATCTAGCTGCCCCCTCTGTATATATTTATATAAACACTTATTGTCTTCCTTATTAAATGTAAACTTCTTTTGAGAAGGGATTTTTTTTTAATTTACTGAATTTGTGTACTGAACATGTCGTACAGTGTTTGACACATAGTAGGTGCTTCATAAATATCAATTTCCTTAACTTAAGACTTAATTTTTTTTAAGATTATAGTTAATAGAGGTTATAGTTAATAGCACTAACTCTCTGTCCTATGTATGTGGCATTTAGCAGAGGTGATAGGAACGTAGGAAAGTCGATTTAGTGTTGGTAGGGACCTTAGAGGCTATCTGGTTCAACGCCTTCATTTTATACATGAGGAAACAAACACATTAAGGACAAAGCAAAATGCCTACATGCGAATGCAAGAGTGGTTGCCTTTGGGTAGAATTGGTTGATCAATGAAGAAATAAACTGTTCCAGGAAAGCCTCCAGGGCATTATTTTAGAATATGTTAGAAAGCACATATTTTCTTTTCACATAATTGACCTTTAAGAAAAACCCCTGAATTAACAGGATCAATTGATCTTTTTTCTTCTTGGAAAATTCAGCCTTGAAGAAACATATTCAATGACTAAAAAAACAACACTAGAAAGTATTCATATAACTTATATAGGATGCTACTGACCAATCCATCATCAATAATGCATGTCCTTTATGACCTTTTCTTTCCTACCTGCAGGAATGGATTTGTGTTGATCCATCCATTTTCTCTTATCTTGTCCTCTTTGTGCATGGCAGAAGCCTGTGGCCAAGGAATAGTGCTAAGCAAATTGGTGCACACAGGAATCAAACCAATGACCTTCATCTCATTAGCACTGTCCTCCACACAACTGGACTAGTTAGTCACAACCTTAGAGCAACATAAGCTAATCGAGATGAATGGTTCCACCATACTTCAGTTATTGAAGACCCCTGAAATAGTCCCTTTGGGCTATTCAGATGCAGTTGTTTAGAGAGTCTGCATGTTAGCCTGGAGGCTTGGAATTTATTGGGGACATTATGTCAAAGTCCATTCTTGTTCTAATAAATCAAGGTCGCTTCCTAGGTAGCTTATTCAGTATGCTATATAATTGGGGCATAGAATTTTTTTGATTCTTCAAGGGTAGGGATTTTCCTTAAATAATTTAGATAGCTCTGTCATGCCTACCTTGTTTATTCATGACTACAATGTGGAGTCAAACAAGGTTCTCCCCTCATTGTGAATGTGGATGTTTTTGTTTTAAGTAGTAGAAATCAATGATGCCGCAGTAATGTATAACTGTGAGTGATTGTGCCATCATTCTATAGCATGAAAGTGACTTTTAGTGAGAAGGGAAAGTAGTTTATGTAAGGTCTGATGCTACCCTATTGCTTTTAGATAGAACTGGTTTAACAGTGAAGTGGAAAACATCCCGGGAAGGGTACAGCTATAGCTGGGTAGGTAAATCAGAATCGTCTCTAATGTAGACATTCTATGTACTCCATAAATATGATTATGATGGAAATTGAAGGATTTGGGGGTAGGAGAAGAATTGTGATTTGTTTGGTCTTCTACCCCCAGGAGGCAGTGCTTGGTACCCTGCCTGGAATAGGTAGGTGGTCAATTCACATGAAAGGTGGGTCTGTAATGACTAGGTAACTCAGAAACAACCTAGCCTTTGTGTAAGCAATCTAAGACTCCACCCTATAGCTCTAAAGGCATGTTTGAAATCATGGATAT
The DNA here is from genome assembly GCF_900497805.2 of Vombatus ursinus. Classification (NCBI taxonomy): domain Eukaryota; kingdom Metazoa; phylum Chordata; class Mammalia; order Diprotodontia; family Vombatidae; genus Vombatus; species Vombatus ursinus. The sequence continues at coordinate 25,189,857 of NW_020954559.1, forward strand.
TGATTGTTGTCAGTCTGGAGGCAGGTCTTATGTGGAATTTTATAGTTATTTTTCTTGGATTTTCCAATTTTTAGCATTTTTATCATGACTTAAATGAATGAATGAACAATCATTTAATATACATCTTTTAGATACTTAGACTACAAAGAAAAAAATAAGATAGTTCCTCTTCTCAAGATGTGAATCAAGTATTCATACATACATATATTCGGGTGTATATACATGCTTACATATAGGTATATAATGGGGCACAATCCCTACGTGGAAAAAGCTGTGGAGCTGCCTCCAGAAAACAAACAAACACATGATGATATGCTATGGGAAGTCCCTGCTCCCCATTTTGGGACATTTACAGAGGTTCTGTAGCTGCTTCTGGTTGGCTAACAACTTGATGAAGATATGGATTGTTGATTGACTCTGTCATCAGAGCTGGGGTACTCTCAAAAGGCGTTAATCAGTCATATTGGGGGTTTGAAGAGCAACAGCTCTTCTCCCTGGTAACACATGAAGGAAGAAAGCATCTAGATGGAAAGAGACCTTGGCCCTCATTACCTGAGGTTGACATGTGACCCATGGATATGGGCCTCTGTCCTCTGCCTCTTTGGGGTTGCTATTTTCTATTTTAGGTGAAAGAAATTGGGGATGGCTATGCTCTTCTGAGCTTTAATAAATCAGAATGGGAAGTCACCAGAGATCCTGTAGTTGGCGTTTATGCCAGGTTTTGTAGCTAGACAGCCTAGCTGTAAAGTGCTGATAATTATCTTCAGACTAGTAGCTAAATCCTGAGGATTGTCCTGAGGGGCCTCATCCAGGAGTGGCTTAAATGGAGACTTATATAGCAGCTATGATACATATGAAATGAACTTGATGGGGACAATTCTATGTAGAAACCATTTTGACTTTGAGCCTACTCCCTTCAGGGACCAAGATGGTACAGGGGAAAGTGTGCTCCCAGGTTCTGAAAGGTGTTCTTCTGTTCTTGCTTTTTGTTGTTGTTGTTCAGTTGTTTCAGTCATGTATGACTCTTAGTGACCTCATTTCAGTTTTTCTTGGCAATGATACCAGATTTGCCACATGGAAACTGGAGGCAAACTGGGTTAAACAACTTGCCTAGGGTCACACAGCTAGTAAGTGTCTGAGGCCAGATTTGAACCCAGCAAACTGACTCTTCTTGACTCTAGTCTTGGCACTCTATCCACTGTGCCACCTAACTGCCCCTAGTTAAAGCTAATTGATGTTAATTGATTACCTAGGGCACTAATCACTATTGGTTAACAGTGGAGATAATACAGTGGAATGGGACCTTGAACTCATAGCATTAGAGAAAGAAAACCTTGTCCTCTCAGGGGTACTTCTAAAACCTTAAGGGAATAATACAGGTGATTTCACTCTAAAAAAAGTAAGCCTAGACCAGGAGTTTGTCATGGACCCCTTTGATAGTCTGTTGAAACCTATGGATCCTTTCTCAGAATAATGTTTTTAAATGCATATAATAAAACACACAGGAACAAAAGAACACTCATAGAACACAAAAGAAACTCAATATATTGAAGTAGTCATTAAAATATGTATTAAAAAAGCCCAAACTTTATAGACCCCAGCTTAAGAACTTCTAGTCTAGACTGTCATGATATATAATGAAAAAGAAATCCAAGGTAGTTAGAGGGATGAAGTTATCAGTTGCGGCAATTAGGAAAAGCTTCAACTAGAAGGCAGTGCTTGAGTTAAGTCTTAAAGGAAGTGAGGGATTTTATGAGAGGTCAATAAGAAGGCAGTGAATTTCAGGCATGGGGGACAGCCAGTATCAAAGCTGTTGGAGAATAAAATGTCATATGAATGGAACACTAAGGAAGCCAGTTTAACTGGATCAGAGTTTGAGGGAGGGGAAGTAATGTAGAATAAGATTGGAAAGACACATTAGGGCTATATTGTGAAGGCCTTTAAAAGTCAAAGAGAAGAGTTCATCTGTGGTCCTAGAGGCAGCCAGATGGTACAATGGACTTAGTGATGGGCCTGCAGTTAGGAAGACCGAAAATTAAAGATGACCTCAAAAGCATACTAGCTGTGTGACCTTGGGCAAGTCACTTAATCTTTGTCTGTCTTAGTTTCCTCAATTGTAAAACAGGGATAATAATAACAGTTACCTCACTGGGTTGTTGTGAGGATGAAATGAGTAGCCTAGCATAGTTCCTGCCACATAGTAAGCACTTGATAAATACTTACTCCATTCTAATCCATTCCTAGAGACAAAAATGAACCACTAGAGTTTATTGAGTAAGGAAGGGAAATGTTCAAAACTATGTTTAAGGAAAATTACTTTGAAAGTTTCATGGATGATAGATTGATTCCAGAAGGGAGGAGCCGAGGTGGGGAGGCCATTGTAATAGTCCAGGGGAGAGGTGGCAATCTGAATTAAGGGAATGACTGTGTGAGTAATGAGGATAGATGTGAGAGATGTTGTGGAGGCCTTAACAACAACATTTGGTAACTGAAGGTCCGATGGCTTGTTTATCAAGTTTGTGGATGGCATGAAGCTAGAAGTGTTAACTAATATTTTAGATAGAAGAATTGAGATTCCAAAAGTAAAAACTGATTATAAAATGGGTGGAATTAAATGAGATGAAATTCAATATAGAAAAAAAAATAAAGCCTTATATTTCACTTTAAAAAATCAGGTGTGAAAGTAAAGGATATAGGAGGTATGGATAGAAAACAGTTCATTTGAAAAACACATGTATCTTTTAATGATGTGCAAACTCAATACACATTTATACTGTGACCTGTGAACCCCTAAAGATAGCAAACTCACAGGATCACATTATGTCTATAATGAAGGATGTGATAGTCCTTCTATGTTCTGATATGACTTCTAACTCTAATGTTCAATTCTGTACTTTCTGCAAAGCACCTAGAGCAGGGCTATAGTGATGCTGAAAGGGGCTTGAAATTATGCCACATAAAGATTAAATAAAGGAACTGAAGATCTGTAACTTGGAGAAGAGAAAACATAGAGTACGGCTAGGGGGACCATGACAGCAGACCAGGAGTTCAAAGTGTATTTTTTAAGACCTGTCTGTCAGGCACAAGAGGAATTAGATTTGTTTGCTTGGCCCTGGGAAGCAGATATAGGACCAATGATTCTGTATGGCAGGTGTAGCTGGACAGACTTAGGTTTGATATAAGGAAAAGCTTCCTATCAATTAGGGAAGGATTCTTGCACAAGTACAGGTTGGACTAGATTACTTCTGAGATTCTGTGATTCCATGAATTGCCAGTAAGGGGGAAATATATATATATGTGTGTGTGTGTGTGTGTGTGTGTGTGTGTGTGTGTATGTTTGTGGTGTGTGTGTATATATATATATTCACATATATATATATATACACACACACCAATGTATATATATATACACACACACACCACAAACATATACACAGACAGACAGAGAGACAGAGGGAGAAGGGGGTGCTCCCAGACATTTTTCTGTAATGACAAACTACATTATTTTATTATATTTTATTATATTGTGCTCAGTGCCTCCTTCCACTGATAATTTTTTAAACACCTAATTGGACATTCTTAATGTCATTTTGTACATATGTGCATTTTGTTTAGAATAAATCTAAAATAATGTAAATAGTTTCAGTTTAAATGGAAACATTTTGAATAATCATAGTTTAAAAAATTAATTGACATAGGTCTGAAGTAATGCCATTCAACCAAATCAGCTTCAAGGTCCTGTTTTTCTCATTTCCTTTTGCTTCTTCCCCCAAAGAAGAATAAACTACTTAGGAGTGTGTTACTGGAATTGTTCATAACCAACCTAAGGGTTTAATTTTATTTTTTTTTATTCTCCACTTCAGCCAAATGTCTGCCCACTGTTGCCAGCATATGTTTTGTTCCTTCCCACCTCTGTGGCTATACTCAGGCTAGTCCTCTTCCCAGAAATACCTTCCCAACCTCCTCTCTGTTTATCCCTTTTTCTTCCTTTAAGGTTGAGTTTAAAAATTACCTTACCTGTGAAGTTTTCCCACCGCAGACAATATTGATTTCTCCCTGATTTGTTGTCAATTTGCATCCTTGGGGGAGTTTCTACTCTGAGAGTTCCCTATGTGAGTGAAACCATAGGTCTGGCCCCTGAAAATGCAGTGGTAAAGGTGGTTGTTCAAATGCAATCCATTTGAGCGTTTCAGACTACGTCTACCTGGGTTTAAATCCTAATTCTGATATTTGCCATTTGTTTAAACTTGGTCAAATCACAGTCTCCTGGGCCTCAGATTCCTTATCTGTAAGACAGGGATTTTACTAGGTGACTTCCGAGGTTCCTTCAAGTCCCGGCTGTATGGTCCTATGATCTCACATGGATAAACAGTGTTTAACTGTAACGCCTTTGAAAAAATTCCCCTTAGAGTCATTGTTTTTTTTCCCCCAACTCAATAATATTCAAGGTTTTATTGAGTGCCTATAATAATGCTCAGTCTGGTACTAGATTCTCATCAGATTATTTTTTAAAAGTATGGATTCTGTCTTCCAGATATAGAATTGGAATAGGAGCTGGTAGGTGAAAACATCTTTGAGATATGAAGCCTAATCACAATACATGCCAGAGTCAGTATTACCAAACATTTCCTGAATTCCTTCTGAGTGCAAGATTGTTGTCCCTGTGCTAGTATCAGCTTTATGAATAGGCTTAGCAAATCTGATCCTGATATATATTTTTTACTAAGTTCTTCCATACTTCCTCCATGATCATCTTACTTCAATGTCTCATTGATATATGGAGGTGGCTTTGGGTTCTTGAAGGTCATTCTAGTGGAGCATATAATCAGACAAGTCTTACTGAACCAGAATGTTGACCAGGGGCTTAGTGTCATTCATGGATTAGCTCAGTTACATTAGAGAGGCTCATCTCTAGAAGGTCGGTCATTAAGTGACAATTTTCTTTTGGTTTTATCAACTCTTCAAAGTGTCCATTATGTCTGAAAGAGTCAGATTGCAATTTACATTGATGAAGGGCTCTCACACAAAGATAAGATCACAAATCTCTTAAAGAAATTAAGTAGTTTCATACCTATTCATTTCATAATGATGTGTTATCTGTAATGTCCTGACTGGGTTTCCCACCATTGCATCCCTCTAACTTTAGCAACCGGGTTTACTTCACCTATATCTGTAGATGATGAGGCAGCTAGGTGGTACAGCAGATAGTCTACTGGGCCTAGACTCAGGAAGACCTGAGTTCAAATCTAGCCTCAGCTGTGTGATCTTGGGCAAGTCACTTAACCTCTCTGTTTGCCTTAGTTTCCTCCACTGTAAAATGGACATACTAATAGCATCTACTCCCAGGCTTGTTGTGAAGATCAAGTGAGATAATATTTCCAAAGCACTGAGTAAGTGCTTAATAAATGCTAGCTATTGGTACCATAATTATTACCTGTAGGATTAACAGTGTCCAAGACCCTAGCACCAACCTGACTTGAAGACACTGAGCAATGAGGAACACTAGAGAAACCTCTCATTATCTCAGTGTCGTGAAAATCTCCGTACTGTTTCTGCCCTGAATTTTGTGCTTTGTTATCTTGACAAATAGAGTATTGCCTTCTTCTCCTTTGATGTCATCTCTGGTTCATACTCCATCTCTTCATTAACTAGGTTCCTAACAGGGGTTTAATTTCTAGCTCTTCTGTTTACTGTATGAGTTTGGGCAAATCACATTGCTTATGTAAACCTCAGTTTCCTCATCTGTAAAATAGAAATAATAATTTATTATGACACTTGCTTTGCAGAATCATTATGAAGAAATCATTTTGTGAAATTTAAATCAACCCATAAATATGAGGTATTATTGTTATCTTCAGTCTTTGGGGTCTGGACTTTCTGCTACTGAACTTCAGTGTCCCTGTATTTGGTTGTCCAAATACCTACCTTACGTTCTTCACTTACATAAGCATCCTCCATTTGCATCTTTGCCAATCACTTGTCTCATAACTGGGCCTTACTTTGGTCTTTTTGTTCATGCTTCTTTTTCCTTCTTTATCCCTAGTGACTGAGCTCTAAGTTACGGGCCTACCTTCAGACTAATTTCCCTTGAGCATGAGTGCATATTTCCATATTCAGACTTCTGTTCTTAATCTGACCAGGTCTCCCTAGACTCCTGGGCCCAGTCTTCCTTTCTTTGGAATGTCCTATTGATGCCAGAACCCACAACATTTCAATAAAATGAGTATCAGTAATTTATGGAGCTTAAATTTAGTGATTTCCCCCCCATGTTCCAGAATATGATTTTTTTAGACTCAATCTAATTTCTTTGATGCCTGGGGCTTATAGGCCTGTGATAGTTTCCATGGTTAGTAGATACAGTCCCTGCACTGGAAGAGCTTATAATCTAAGGAGCAGGGGTGTTCATGCACTATGGCACGGCTGGGCACTTGAGGATTCTTTCAGAGCCCTATGTACACAACTGAAATTCAGAAATAAAATTCTCTGAGCCTGTTGGGATGTCAGAAGACCTAGATATTTTAGTAAATTTAATATTGGTAAAGGCATGCTCCTTAAGTTTATCTGCAAAATGGAAAAGTAACTTGGACTATGTGTATACACCCCCCCCATATGCACATTATAAAATTAAACATACCCAAATGTTAGACCATAAAGGTCTCCTTTCCCCTTCTTTTCTTCCCTTGTCATCCTTATTACTTGTAAATGTAACCAGAGAAAGTGGTGAGGATAAGGCAGGATAAAAAAGCTGACACAAAGGCTTGCTAATAGGGGACTTATATCTAAAATATTTTCTTTCTTTCTTTTTTTTTTTTTTAGGCAATTGGGGTTAAGTGACTTGCCCAGGGTCACACAGCTAGTACATGTCAAGTGTTTGGTCTGAGGCCGGATTTGAACTCAGTTCCTCCTGACTTCAGGGCCGGTGCTCTATCCACTGCGCCACCTAGATGCCCCTAAAATATTTTCAAAATAGATAGATTTTAATATTTTCAAACAAAGATTGAATTATTGTTTTTTAAAAGATAGAACCATGTAACATGGTGTCATGGATATCAAAGACAATCTTCTGGACTCGGAGTCAGGAAGACTTGTTCAAGTCTTGCCTTTTAGACTCACAAATTGCGTGACCATTGGCAAGGCCTTTAACTCTTCTGAGCTTTATTTTCCTCATTTATAAAATGGGGATTATAATCCCTACAGTATCTACCTCACAGGGTTTTTTTGAAGATCTATTGAGATAATGTGTATAGAAGATATTCCAGAATAAAAGGCACTATTTAATGATGTCACACCACTATACAGTGCCTAGTTACCATATGTATCTACCATGATTATTTATTATTTCTATTCCTTTTCAAGGGCAGGTAGGTGGCTCAGTAGATAGAGTGCCAGGTTTAGAGTTAGGAAAACTCATCTTTGTGAGTTCAAATCAGACACTTACAAATTATGTGACTCTTGGCAAGTCACTTAACCCTATATGCCTAGTTTCCTTATCTGGAAAATGAGCTGGAGAAGGAGATGGTGAACCACTCCAGTATCTTTGCCAAGAAAACCCCAAATGGGGTCATGAAGAGTTGGAGATGACTGATATGACTGGATAACAAATCCCCTTTCAAAGCCTTGTTTTGCCTTCTCTAGCCCAGAAGAATGGGCTTTGTCACAGTCAGACAAAGAAGAATTCAGAGAATATCAGAATCAGAAAGTGTCTTAGAATCTATGTAGTTCGAACCATCTTTGAATAGGAATCTGCTCTACATATTTCTTCCCCTTTCACTCATTCATTTCTCCCCTCTTCTGCCTAAATCATAAAATGTCCCATTCTCTTTTGTCCCTCAGAGTACCTCTCTGTCTCCCTTAGAACTTTCCAGATCTCTTCTTTCCTGTAGTTGCTTAATTCTGGTCAAGTATTATTTAGGTAAGGAAGCTTAATTAAGAAAAAAAGATTTTTTTTGCATATAAAAGGCATATTTGCATATTTTCCCTCTCTCCCTCTCTCTCTCTCTCTCTCTGTTAAATTTGTATTTGCTTATTCCAAGCTTCATCTAACTTCTTCTATTTTATCAGAGTGAATACTTTGAATTTAGTGCATATGAAAAACAAAATAAATCTTATAAAGGAAAAAAATATGAAATAAATATGAGGATATTTACTTTTTTTCAGGTCAGTTCCATTCAACATAACTTTTGGTGACAATGTGTTACTAATTTCAATGAAGGATAGATATGAAGTTGTTCATTTGCAATCATGTTCTGCTCTGAGAACTGAAATCATAATGTTTTTCCAACTCTTTATTCCCACAGAAGGAAATGGGAAAATCAGCCAAAAGATTTGCTTAAATTCCAATCTTTAGAAGAATTCCTTCTGCCCCTCAAATGTAACTGAATATCTGTTATAAGTATCATAGGAACAAAGATTAAGAATTAGAAGGGAACTTTGAGGCCATGTAATATGACTCACCCATTTTACAACTGAGGAAACTGAGACCCAAAGCAGCTAAATGTTTTTGCTTAGGTGAGGCAAAAAGGACTTCATGACACTGTTAAACTCAGAAGCTACACAACATCCTACAAAACAAATTTGTCTAGTTCAGCAATACTCATCATCTACCTTGCATTATCCAGGGAACAGTGGAATAATGCTAATTTTGTCATGAGCTTTAAATGGTATTTAATTGCTTTTGGTGCTGTTAGGATGAAATCTATGTAACCAAAATATCCTTTAGCCAGAAGATTAATTATGCTTTCATAGCTTTTTAAACCAATGATTAATGAATTATAAATTATATAAAATCTTATCTGGCAATTGATTTTAGTCATTATCTCAAAAGTAACATAGTTAATTTTTCAGGACTTGACAAAGTGCTGATTACTACATCTCTTAATGCTACTTTATCTCTTTCATAGAAGACATCTTTATTCTAATCTCTAGCAAATTAATCCAAAAGTTGTTTAAATATTTTATTGACTTTCATCTAGTCAGTGAGATTTCAAATGAATGAATCCTTTCAGTGATATTTATTCTGACTATTAAAACATCAGAAACAATATAACAAAAGATTTACTTTGGGTCTCTTGGAGCTTCGTGTAGTAATTTTCATTCAAGAAAGAGAATAGGTTGAAATCAGGAGACCTAAATTCAAATTCTAGCTCCATTAATATACGAATCATGTTTCCTTGGTAAAGTTAACCTTCCTGAGATTCAATTTCTTAATCTCTGAAATGAAGACCAAAATAAAATACACTATTACCATTAGGTTTTGAAGATCATGAGATAATGTATATGAATTGCTTTCTATCTGTAAAATGCTTCATAAATATTAGTTACAGTATCATCTAACCCAGGGGTGGGGAACCTGTGGCCTTGAGGTCACATGTGGCCCTATAGGTCCTCAAGTGTGACCCTTTGGCTACATCCAAACTTCATAGAACAAATCCCCTTAATGAAAGGATTTGTTCTGTAAAACTTGGACTCGGTCAAAAGGCTGCACTCGAGGACCTAGAAGGCCACATGTGGCTTTGAGGACACAGGGTCCCTACTCCTGATGTAACCCTTCTTCTAATGGAACCCCACTACTATATTAGGTTCTGTGACTATCTCTAACTTAGACCATACCCCAGTGACTGAGCCAGTGCTAAATCCTTGGGGTAAAAGGTATAAGATACTATATTTTGGTACAGGCATCCCATGCATCCAGCAACAGGTTGGATTGTACTTGGTTGGAATGAGTTTGCAGAGTTATCAGAAGAATTATTCTACTAACATGTTCTTCATGTTTTCTCCTTTAGAAATTTTTAGCAAGTGGTTAAAAATAACCTTTAAGAACTGCTCAGTTTCAGTCAAACCAATTGGATAGAAATCTGCATCCATCATATTCAGACCTGTCATTCTAAACCTAGTGAGTGTCATTCAGTAGACAAAAGGTTGAAATTCAAATGCCACAGTGCCATGTCTTGTGAGAAAGTGTCCAGGAGAGGTGACCTTTCCATGCTAGCATTCCATTTGAAAGGTAGGGGAAAGTCAGTCCAGATTATTGTGTGTGCTGGTAGACACCTATTTGAGAGCAAAGACAGGATCATATTTCACTTGTGAATTTTCCAGGCTCCATGGCCAAGGATGAACTTGAATCTAAACACCTTCTAATTTTCCATCTCTTTAGTCTTAATGTTAAATGTTCCTTTTGAACTAAGCACAGTATGCCACCTGCCATCTAAGTGTGAGGCCACTAATTGAAGGAACAGCTTGTCAGAGGCTATACCTGGGGCACTTGTCCCTTGAAAATATTCTTAATGTTCCACAGCTTCATATGGGAATTGCTGTGCATTTGGAGCTATTAATTTCCTGTGGGTTAGACTCAGTCCTTATAGAACATAAAAGAGAAAAGTTAACAAGTTTCCATTAAATGATCCAGTAAAGGGTAATGAGGTCTATTCACCTGGCATAAAAACTCTGTACAAGGTATATAAATGGAAAGTATTTAAAGCTACCTGACCCATTAGTGTGAAGCCACAAAGTGCCATAGGACATGCTTAGCTCAGGATACTATTTATCTCCCATGTCATAATAGGAATGGAGGTGACTAAGGCCAGATTTATGTAGTACAATATGAAGAGTTAGAATAGTTTCATTCAGTAGCAACGTGCTATAGTCCTTTTCTCCCTTTATCTCCATCTGTTTCTATCTCTGTCCATTGATTTGTCTGTCTTTCCATCTCCCTGTCACTTAGTATTTTCTGTCATAGCAACTCACAATGGCCTACCAAGGTGTGGACAGGACTGTGATCTTCACCAGTGGAGGTAGTGTCCCACATCACTAAAATAATAGCTTATTAAAGTGTTTATTTAAAGGGCAGCTAGATGGTACAGTAGATAGAGTGCCAGACCTACAGTCAGGAAGATTCATCTTCCTGAGTTTGAACCTGGCCTCAGACACTAGTTGTGTGACCCTGGGCAAGTCAGTTAACCCTGTTTGCCTTTGTTTCCTCATCTATAAAACAAGCAGGAAAAGGAAATGGCAAATCACTCCAGGATCTTTGCCAAGAAAACCCCAAATGAGCTCATGAATGGTTGAACACGACTGAAACACCTGAACAACAACAGAAAGAATGTAAAGCCCATGTAGGTGGTCTCCTTCCACTCTGAGTGTAGCCGGGTGTTTTTAAAATGCCTATTTTATATGGATAAGAGATAGGCAATTTAAAAATAACTCAAGTGCTTGCATACCTTAGATGATTTCAGGATAGATTCTAGAAGATCCTATCTGTGTTGACCACAAAACCAGATAATCAGTTCATAAAATCTGCTATGAACTATCTCCAACAGTTTTGGAGTGACTGCCTAGAGACACCAAGAAATTTAGTTATTTCTCAGTTCATGCTTTCCCCAAGTGCAACTTTCTTGCAGGATCATGGTATCTAAAGTATAGTGGATTCTTTAATAAATCAGTGATGGCTCAGCAGCAGAATTATCTTCACTTTTCCCTTCCTGCTCCATATGTCCCAGAAAATTATAAAAGGGATATACAGATTTATTTTGAATTCACTAATTTTATATACTACATTTTAGACTAATACTATTACATGTGGGGTATAGTTCACCTAGTAATAGAATCTTAGGTTTAGAAGGTATCTCAGACACCATCTAGTTTTACCTCCGCATTTAAAGAAGAAAGAAATAAGACCCAGAATGGGAAATGATTTGATTGTGAGTGCAATGATTCTTGGGCCATTTCTACATAGTTTGTTGTCTGAGATGACCCAATTTATCCCTGGGGGAAAGTGTTATTCAGATTTGATGTTGTTACTTAGCACAAGAATAAGAAACAAGAACATTTTATGCAGTGTGAATTTCAGTAACATTTGAAATAGAATTTTTCCAATGTATATATCAAAGAGCTTTGTGAACCTAAATTCTATTATCCTCACAGAACCCCTGTGATCTAGGTGAGTATTGGTACCCTAGAAAGAATGTTGTTTTCCTGTCCTAACTCTTCTGTTTTGTACCTGTATGACTTTTGGCAAATACTTATTTAACCTCCATGGGCCTTAGTTTCTTTATCTATAAGATGAGAAGGTTTAACTAGATCACTGCCAAAGTCATCTCCTGTCTCTAGATATGCTATTGAGGAGTATATATCTGAGGATGGTAGCTGATCTGCTCAAATTCATGTGTCAACAGAATAAATGTCAGCCAAGAGCAGAGTTCTAGAACTGTGCTTTTTGCTGCTTAACAATAAAGTCACAAACATATCAAAACGACTTATAAAAATTCAAAGAACCAGTTCCCTAAACCCTCTCCACTCACTTCCTGTAGCCCCCCAAAAGAAGTCCTTTGCTGCCTCATTGTGTCCTGGAAGTGACTCAGTACTCTCCAAATCTATGAATCTTTGGCACAAGCTCCCAAAGTCTCATCAAGCCAGAAAGACTTTAAATGCAGGCCTAGAATGGAAGGGTATGTCTGCTATCTAAGCAGCAGCCTAAGTTCAGCAAGGCTTAGCACCAGAAAGTTGGCAATTGGGCAATAAATTTTCAGGGGGCCTACCTATTAAGAGTAGGGTTGCAGTCTTCATTAGGGGATATAATATCCATGCTAATGAAATCATGCATTTAGATGACTGAAAAAGATGGGCTCGATTCCCTCCTTAAATATTGTAAGATGCTTCTTGGATGCCTATCTTTATGTGGACAAAAGACAGACTATTTTAAAAACAATACCAGCTCTTGCTTATAGTTATATGATTACTGGTGTGAGAAGGTGAATAATGCTGGTAACAGAGTCTTCATAACTCAGAGCAGGAGAAAAGCAAATTCTCTTCCATGAAGGAAATTGAATGAAGATTGTCCCCATCCTTGACTGCTTAAGAGTGTGGCAATGTAGCTGTTACAGCCTTGATCACACTGGGATTTTGAGAGACATTGCCCCATTCAAGGAAGCCAGGAGCCCATATGGCTTTTTCCTTCTCAAATATAGATAGATTGAGAGGCAGCATGGTACATCAGAAAGAATATTGACTCTGGAGCAAAGGATCTTGGTTCAGCTCCCACCTCCGAAACTTAATACCTGTGTGACCTTGGGCAAGTCACTTATATTCTCCCTCCCTCTGCCAGGCTTCTGTTCCTTTATCTATAAAATAAAGGGGTTGAACTAAATCTCTTCTGCAGTGCCTTCTAGGTCTGTGATCATTTATTCATGAACTGGGATCTGTGTCACATAAACTCTTTCTGGTGTCCCTTCAGAAAGAAAACAAACAAAACAAACAAAAAACAAGCAAACAAAAAAACTTCTACATACTGTCCAGGGCTGTGCTGGAACCAGCTCAAAACTGGCTTAGGTGAACCACTTGTTACATTTTCAGTGTAAGCACTGAAATCAGCAAATGCTACAAATCAGGGTTCGATTTATTGTTTTATTAATTGTCTAGAATTAAGAAAATGATGGAGAAAATGTTAATAATACAACTTAAACTTTAAAATATGTGGTGGGTAATTTTTTTTTCTAGAGAGCCTATTGTTAAACATTTACCAACACATCATTCACATGGTCCTATATGCTGCTAATTTCTAATTCTCTTGACACACAACTGAATTTACCTCAAAGCTTTAACCACTGTGCTGGTCTGGGACCAAGTGTGCATAAGGATGACAGAAAGTCCTTTCTCCATTAAGTCTCTTTGGAGGGACACTTATAACATGTTTGATATTTGGCTATTAGCCCATTACCAGTGTGAACAGGATTGAGTTTGGGCTCCACTGCCCTCCTGGTCTTAGTTTAGAAAGTATGTTTTCCTTTAAGGCATGGATTCGTAAACTATTTTGTGCCATGGATTACTTTGGCATTCTGGTGAAACCTATGGATCCTTTTTCAGAATAATGTTTTTAAATCCATAAAATAAAATAAATGGGATTTCAAAATAAATTAAATATAGTTATAAAAATAAAAAATAAGAATCTATGGACCCCAGGGTTTTTTTTTCCCTAGTATGTATATAGTGCTTTAAGATTTACACATGTTATCTCACTTAATCTTCATAGCAATCCTGTGAGGGAGGAGGATACTATTATCCACTTTTTACAAATGAGGAAACTGAGACCAAGGAGTTATATGACTTGCCTAGTGTTACCACAGCTAGTAAATGTCTGGGGACGTATTAGAACTCAGGTGTTTCTGACTCCTAGCCCAACACTCTATCCACTGCTCCACCTAGGTAAAGAGCCCTGCACAAAGGACTGTTTTAAAATCGTCTCAGGGATAGTACCTGCCACATTCCCAGGTGTTCTCCTGCCCTGCTATCCTCTGCATGGCTCCTGAGCAAATCTGGGCTAATAGATAGGAACATTTTCTCTGATAAATCACAGCAGTTTCTCTTACAAACCACATTGAACAGGCAAGACTTTACATCCACTCTCTGGACAACACTCAATTAGGCTTCACAGTGTAAAGCCATATGGAGGCTTTATGGCTCTGTCAGCCACAGCATTTCAGGCAGAGCAGGTGATTATTTTTATTGGTAGGTAATAAACCCCAAATGCTATCATTACAGACTTTCCCTCTGCCTCTTTTTAAAGCTTTCATTATTTTTTCACAGAAGCTGTGCCAATTGTATTTGTCAACACCATAGGGAGGCCTCCACTACATGGTGGTGGGCCTATCAAATTGGTGTTTCTGGGATGAATACTGATGCTTTAGGCAGTTACATCTAGACTGCTTGGGAGGCTCCTGTCATTCACAATGGCACTTCCCTTGGTTTGTCATGATCAGTTCATTTGTAGGGTAGTTTTTAGAGTGTGATTGTTCTTGTTATCTGAGTGGCAAAGCAGGGCTAAATAATATTCAGACGCAATTATTGAACATGTTCTGGGGATATATATATATATATATGTAAAAATTGATTATACACATATGTGTATATATACATGGGTATATATACATATATGTTTAAATTAATTATATGTATTTATACATACATATGTGTGCTTGATTTTTAAAAAATAATAAATATATATTAAAAAAATCAAGGATAAAATTTATATCTATATATGTATGTGTATGGAGAGAGAGAGAGTGAGAGAGAGAGAGAGAGAGAGAGAGCTTGTGGGCTCACTCTTTTTCTAAAGATCAAGCACATGGTGTCATTGACCTGAATTAATTTATTCTAATATTTTGCAAAGAGGGTTTGCAGTACTTTGGAGGGGCAGACATTGTGGGTGGGATCATAGTTGCTCTAAGGAACCTTAAAAGCTATCTTGTCTAATCCCTTCATTTTGCAGGTGTGAAAACTGAGATCCAGGGAATCATGTAAGTAGGAAATGTCAGAGGCAGGATATGAATCCAAGTTTCTCCAAGACCTTAGTCATTGCATTTTATACTGGTAGACCAGTTTCAAAGTCAGGAAGACCTGGGTTCAAGTTCAGATATTGGGCAAATCACTTAAACTCTCCAAGTCCTAGACATCTCTATAACATTTAAAGTTTTATGGCAGGCTATAAGGTATTCATTACTAGAAGGCATTTCTTAATCCCTAGTTGTGGTGGATGACATATCCTAACCCTTTTCATGTTAGGTTAGCTATTTAAGAAGTACTGTATTAAAACTATCCTGAAGATTTGATTGACTCAGAGGACCAAAGGCTCAGGCTGTTGAAATCACTTCCTGGTTATCTGAGGAGCTTCAGGTGCCCTCTGATGCTTAGTTGGTCAACCATGGTGAGTAGGTCAGGCAAGACAGATTCACTCCGCTATCTCAGCTTGGCCCCTTCTCAGTGAATATCTCTACTGAATATCCTTCTCCTGCTATGGTTAAATAAATCTCCTTTTGTTGACTGTTGAAAGACCAGTGAGATTCTTATTTCATTCCAGCACCAAACATAATCTAATAAGGCTGAGTCAGGTCCAGCCCAGAAGAGAAATTCTCTGCACTAACGAAATTGCAGGAAATAAAAAAACAAATTATAAGTGAGAAAGATGATAGTTTTAAAGTAGGAAGAAGATCAACTGGGACACATGTAAAGAAACAGTGTGTGTACATGTGTGGGCCCCATATAGAGCCTCTGTAATATGGCCTATAACTCTGCTATGTGGTTATAAAATATAAATTCCATTTTTATACTGGAAGCTCCTTGAGGACAGGAATTGCAATGTTCATTTTTATATCTTTCCTAATTTGGATACTTAGCAGAGTACTGTGAACTGATAGCAGTTGGTACTTAATAATGTTCATTAAATTGGATTGAGTTAATTGAATTGAACTGGAGATCAGTCATAAGAATACCAGAAAATAGTATAGCATTAGGAGTGTTTTGCAAGATGCATATTAGTCATTATGTACAGTATAACTGTTAGTAGGAAAACCTGGACTCATATAAAAATCATTATTCTTGGATTGTGACATGTAAGAGAAAGGAAATAATTCCTCTCTTGTGTTTGGTATTGACCTAGAGCTTACAAGAAATGCTTTGCTTCTATATTTTAAGAAGAAGATGTGGAATCTCTAGTAGGGTGTGCTCAGTAGACAGACATTTAAATGACATAAGGTAAGTCCCATGAAGAAAGAATACAGGGTCACTTAATGTGGTGTTGAGTGTTTGAGAGATGACCTAATAACTGCTTTTATATACATTTGAATGGTTTTTATAAGGAGATAATCTCATTGAATTGGGCTTCTGCCTGTTCTCAACAGAGAATCTTATTTGATTTGTCAGATACTAATTCCAACATTTTTTTCTGCTGCTTTGAGAAGGTCATAGCAAAGGTAGTGTAGTTATAGGAGCCGCTACTATACAGTTAGGAGAAATCCTAGAAATACCTGTGGCAGTTCCACTTTCTCTAGCTTCTCTCCTTCTCTTGGCTTGAGGTCATGCTCCTAGCATGGGAAACCCAGGGATGGAAAGGTCATGTGTAATACACTTCATTACTTCTGGGATGGTGGGGGCTGGTACATAAAAGTGAAGGTATTCTTTGCTCATTCGTAGGAAAATTAAGAAGGTTAACAATGGCTTATGTAAGTTTCATGTGAAAACTATGGGTGGGAAGATTAAATTTGCTGTTGTTATTTTAGGACATTTTTTGAAAATTAGAACAATTCATTTTGGTTCTGGAAGGTTTGAGGTGGATAGGAATGATTCATATTCTTCCAGATCTAAAGCTTCGAGGGACCTTAGAGGCATTTAGTCCATCCCCCTAGTTTTATACATGAAGGAACTGAGGTCCAGGGAGGGCCCAAATGATTTGTCCAAGGTCACACAACTAATAGGTATTATAGGTAGGATTTGAACTCAGAACTTTTGACTCTGGAGTCAGCATTCTTTAATCCTTCCTAATGGTCCTTTCTTTCTTTTTTTTCCCCCTAACCATTTCCTGCAAACACCAGAGGAGAAGATGGAAAGTAGGAGGGAGGGTAGGGGATAGGAAGCAAGGCTGGAGAGTGAATAAGAGGAACAGAATAACATCATAGATTCAAAGAGAGATTTGGAAGAGAATTTTGAGAACCTTTTGTCCGACTTATCTTTTTGTAGAGGAAGAAACAGAGAGTTAGAGAGGTAATATGGATTGCCTAAGATTATGTGGCAAAGTTGTGCAGTACTGAAATTAGAGTCTAGGTTTGCATCTCCTCAAATAAAAGTAGAATAAAATTAAA
The DNA here is from genome assembly GCF_900497805.2 of Vombatus ursinus. Taxonomy (NCBI): domain Eukaryota; kingdom Metazoa; phylum Chordata; class Mammalia; order Diprotodontia; family Vombatidae; genus Vombatus; species Vombatus ursinus. The sequence continues at coordinate 25,207,481 of NW_020954559.1, forward strand.
GTCATTCCTCAGAAGGCTTTGACTGTCATTCTACCCTGTTATGCCTCACCTCAAGACCTGAATTAGTACACATGTTGTTGTTGTTGTTGTTGTGTATACTGCCTTAAATAGTTACATGTCTCCATTCTTGGGAATCTTGGTTGGGAATTTCACAACTGTGTCTACAGGAAAGAACATTTATTTATTCATCTATCTATCCATCTATTTTTCTCTTATCTATTTATTAATTAATTTATAGCTAGATAAATATTTATTAATTAATTTACACATTGACATTTATCTATATATTTTTATTTTAGTTATTATATATTCATGTATTTATTTATCAATTCATAGATAGATATGTAATGGTTTACCAATCTATTTATTAATCTATCCATTCACTTGATCATTTACCTATAATCTATTTATCCTTTCATCTATCTTTCTATCTATTCATCTATCTATCTATCAATCTACCATCTCTCTATCTATGAGAAGTGTGTGTTAAGTGCTTAAGTTTTATGCCACTTGATAATAGCTGGGAAATGGGTGGGGGGCATTGTGGTTAGATTCACTGAGGAAGGGCTGGGTATCCACAATTCTATTTCTATCTCTAGCCACTAATGTGTCATGTGGCATTGGAAAAGCACTTATATTGAAAGAGCTCTGTTCACCTTTAACTCATCATCCTCATGATGTCCTGCAATCCCCACAAAGTTGCTTCAAGGGTAGGTGGAGAGATTTATCACTGGTCGAAGGAAAGGGAAGTCAGTTTTGCCCTTGGTCTCACCTCCTCTAATTGAAAAATAATTCACTTGAGACAAACAAAACAATTCCCTTAATTAGAAAGTATTTCACATGAATATTCTGGGAAAGAAACTCTTTCCATCATTTTAAAGGTAGGTTTAAATAAGAATTTTATAAATCTCAGGGTCTCTCCTCTTCCCACCCCTAAAGTAAATTGTTTCCTGGCAAAATCTATTATCTCAGTGCAATATTCAAGTCCATCTATAGTTAATGATTGCTTTCATCATGGCTCAAATTCATTTTATTGACTTAATTTGGCAACTGTGTAATACTGCACAACACACTAATTATTTGTTGTGACAGTAGTTAATGGTGAAGTATAAAGCTTTGAAGTTAAAATCATTGCCCAATATGATTGGGGGAAATGTCAGCAGTAAGATAGAACTAGTTTAACTAATAGCTCAAATGCTGCCTCCTTTAACAATTTTTCCCTGATTCCTCCAATCAGTAATGAACTTTTCCTCCCCGGGCCTCATATATCATTTTATTTGTATGTTTCTGATAGAATTATTTTGTTATTTTGTATTATAGACACAGGGCTTCACAGATAGTAGGCATTATAATTTTTGTTGAAAGAATTAGAGGACTCTAAAGATGTAACTGTTAGAAGATATGTAGGATTTATTTATGTAGAGGATATATTTAGGGACAGAATTAGTAGATCCTGTCTTTAAATGCACATACCCTGAAAGACTTTTTTGAGCCCAATCCCTGATAACAACTCCCTTTCTGGTCATGTTTCTGTCTCTAAATAGTAAGGTGCCATGGCAATTCTGGTTAATTGAGGTTTTGAGTGAACTGATATTTGGCAATAAATTTTGAGAATTTGATATAAAAAAACATCAGGGTTTCTCCTTGTGGTAAACTTGTAAACGTTTTCATTTCATTATCATTGTGCACTTGAAGCTGCTGGGGAATTGCTGATGATTGTCATAGATCAAGTTGACAAATTTGTATGTAAATTGTATAAATTGAATCTGGCAACATGGGGATAATCTGACAACCCTGGTGTGTTTCTTAAATTTACCTCATGTATAAACTGTAAGTTTTAAAATACTTAATGCTTTATATATTGAAGGTTAGAGAAGGTTTGCATATTGGAGAGAGACTTGGCCTGATTAAAGAAGCCCTGGGGTCAGGTTCTAACTCTGACCTATACTGGTTGTGTGACCCTGGGCAGGTCACTTAATTTCCCTGTGCTGCAGGCACTACTATGGGTGTATAAAGAGCAAGTACTTTTCTGCATTGATATGGGGGTTTCCTCAGTGGATTTCCTTCTAGGAATGAAATCACAAGTCTGTTAAAAAATGTTGAAGGTAATATCAAAATGCAGGCAGCCAGATGGTAGAATGGATAGGGTACTCAACTTGGAGTTAAGAAAACTCATCTTCCTGAGTTCACATCTGGCCTCAGATACTTACTAGCCATGTGACCCTAGGCAAGTCACTTAACCGTGTTTGCCTCAGTTCCTCATTTGTAAACTGAGCTGGAGAAGGAAATGGCAAACCACTCTAGTATCTTGGCCAAGAAAACTCCAAATGGAGTCCTGGAGAGTCACACACAACTGAGCAACAATTATAAAATAACAAAATATCAATGGTATAGGGCTTTACTGTGATACCAGGAGAACCTTCCCTCTTAGATCCATTCCCTCAAGTTGTATATGAATTTCCTGAGACCTGGGGACATAGATTCATTTATATTAGATAAAGCCACAATTTTTGGTCTCCATTAGCTTGGTATTAATAAAAAAAACTTTTAAAAGGCAAATGAACATTTTTTTTTGTAGGTGGACCTTTATACTGAAATTCTTAGCAGTGTTCCTTCCTCACTGGGCTTTGAGTCAGTTTTGGAGTTTTTAAAAAAAATTACATGTGGGGTTTAAATTTACCTTACATCCAATAGTCATTCCATTCTTTAATAAAGAGCTGTTTTGTGGGGTTTGGTACACAAATGAGTCAATTCTGTAAGAAGAATAGCTAATACTTTTGGCACTGAGAGAAAGTTTTATCAAACCTACCCTCCAGTCAACTTTTAAAGAGAAATTCAGTTAAGGGAAGAATGGAAAGAACTTGGGATATCAGCCTGTTGTGGTGGAGACAGAGACTCCAAGCCATCTGCCACATAGGCAAATACTGGTGGGATACCATAAGGCTGCTAGAGAGGCTGGGAGAGTGGAGCAAGACAGGTTGGATTTCAGGAGATTATCTATGTGGAAGAAGTAGGCCGCCTAGTATCTTCTAATTTTTGTAATTATTCTTGCTAATGAAATGTTGAGATAAATTATTTCTATGCTACAAAATAGTGTATGTTCTATCAGTATGCTGTACATTTCAAATTTATCAATGAACTAATCAATAAGCATTTATTAAGCATCTATAATGTTCTAAGCCATAAACTAACTCTGTATACAAACACAAAGAATGAAATAATCCCCACTCTCTTGCACTGTAAGATGGAAGACAAGTATAAGCATATGGTTGGTTATTACCCTTTCTCAAAATGGACTAAATTGATATCACTATGTTGGGGTCAAGGTACAGTGTGACCAACTTTGGCTAATTGGACCAATATGACCTTGGAAGGCTCTACTACAGGTAGGGTACAAATAGTTCATATGACCAGTTGGAGTGAAGATGTGTCTAAATTTTAACATCTCACGTCTTTTTTAAGCTACTTTAATTCTGCTTTGCTCATAGAGCCTTCTTTGATGTGGGCATGCCAAGCGAGGTGGTCCTGTGCCAGTGTCTCCCATGTCTCACAATCGATTCCAAAGTTCTTCAGAAAGTCTTTGAATAGTGTCCTTGTATCACTTCTTCTGACCTCCATATGGGCACTTGCCTTATGTGAGCTCTCCCTAAAATAGTCTTTTTGGCAAAATGCGCATTTGGCATTTGGGCTACATGGTCAGGCCATTGAAATTGTGCTCCCTACAGTAGAATATGAATGCTTGGCAGTTCAGCTCAATAAAGGACCTCAGCATCTGGTACCTTATCTTGTCAGGTGATCTTCAGAATCTTCCTAAGACAATTTAATGAAAGAGATTCAATGTCCTGGACTGGCACTGGTAGGCTGTCCAGGTTTCACAGACATACAACAATGAGGTCAGCACAAGGGCTCTGCATACCTTCAGTCTGGTAGGCAGACTAATACCTCTTCTCTTCCACACTTTCCTGTAGATCCTCCCGAACATGAGCTAGTGCTGGCAATATGTGCATCAACTTCATCATCTATGTGTACATCTCTAGAAAGTATACTGCCAAGGTAAGATACTTATCCACAGCATTCAAAATTCTCCATTTGCTATAACCAATGGTTCCACATATGAATGAAGTAGTGCTGGCTGGTGGAGAACCTCTGTTTTCTTGGTGTTAATTATTAGGCCAAAATTAGCACAAGCAGCAGAAAATCAATCCATACTTTGTTTCATCTCAGCCTCAGAGAATTGAGTGCACAATCATCTGGGAACAAAAAGTCATGAATTTAGGGTATATACAGAAAATATAAAAATAATAAATACAAAGTAGTTACATACAATGGAGTTTAGAAGTGAGAGCCCCAGTAGTTGTGTGTGTGTGTGTGAGTGTTGGGGAGGAGGTGATGAGGAAAGGTTTCATGCAGATACATATTGAAAGAAGAAAGGGTTACTATGAGGTAGACACGAGGAGGAATGTATCCCAGGCATTGGGTGGGGACAATACAAAGGAGTGGGGACAAGGTCTATGATATATGAGGAATAGAGAAAAGGCCAATCACACAAGTTTAACTGGATCAAGTGAAGCAGGAAGGCAAAGAATGATGAATAAGGATGAAAGGGTAGGTTGGGGTCTGGCTGTTAAGGGTTTTGAAAACTAAACAGTATTTTACTTTTGATCCTAGAGGTTCTAGGGAACCAATGGAATTTAATAAGTAGAGGAGTGACATGATCATACTTGCAATTAAGGAAAATCACTTTGATATCATTTTAGAAGAATGAGGAGAGAATTTAGACTGGGAGACCAATTAGGAGGACAATGCAATAATCTAGGTGAGAAGTGATCAAAGTTGAAACTAGGTTGTTAAATGTGTAAATAGGGCAAAGGATATATGTCCTATCAGTACCCTGTACATTTCAAATTTATCAATGAATTAATCAATAAGCATTTATTAAGCACCTACAATGCAAAGGGCAAATGTGAGAGATGTGGAGGTAGAAATAGCAGAATTTGGAAATGGATTGGGTATCTGAGGTGAAGGAAAGTAGAAAGCTGAGGATAATACTGAGGTTTTTGAAATTAGGAGACTGAAAGGGTAATGGCAGAAATAGGGAAGTCTGGAGGTAGATAGGTGGGTTTTCATTGTAAAATGATCATTTCCAATTTGGACATGGTTCCAAGACAATTTGAACTGTCTGATAGAAACTGAGTGATTGAAGTTCGAGGTGGATCTTGAAGTTGGATAAATATAAATAAAAACACACACATATGTATATATGTATGTAAATATCACACACGTAGTAATATGGATCCATCAACTGAATAATAGTTAAACTTACATGAGCTTATGTCATGAGGATACCTATATATCTATATGTATGAAAAGAAGGGGGCCTGAGAAACACCCACCATTAGGGTACATGCTATGGATGAAGGAGATTAAAGAAGTAGTAAGTTAGATAGATAGGATAATCAGGAGAATAGTGCCTGGAAACCCCAGAGAAGGGAAATTATCAAGGAGAGAGTGGTTAAATGTAGCAGATAGATTAATAAAGATTAAGAAAAGACCTTCAAATCTGGCAATTGAGAGACTATAGACAATTTTCAAGAGCAGCTGAGAAAGAATTGAGTGGTGATGGAGTACAGGCAATGAGTATAGACACCTTTTTCTAGGTGTTTGGCTTAAAATGAGAAAAGAGATATTGGACAGAAGCCAGAGGGAATAATAGGGTCTAATGAAATTAAAAAAATTTTTTTTTGGAACAGGGGTATTTCTAGTATTGAAGGTAGTTGATGGGACACTTATGGATAAGGAAAGGCTAAATATTAGAGAGGGGGTTGGTGACTGAGGTTGCAATCCATGGGAGAAGGCAGAAGAAGATGAGATTAAAGACACTGAAAAAGGACCTGGCAGTGGCAAAGAGAAGAGCTATATCATTGTTGTTGGTTGTTGTTTGTCTTTCAAAGAGAACCATGACTTCAGGAAAGTGATGCCATGACTTGCAAGTGAAGTGGAGGGCTCTGAAAAGTCAACGGCCTCACTGGACTGGAGAGGAAAGACCAGGTGAAAGGAAAGAGGAAGAGATATTGTCAATTGGCTTAGAGATAAAGAGAAAGAGATGAGAGGGAGTTCAAGTCACGTGATCTCAATTATTTTTGTTGAGTAAGAGGCTAGTACTTCAGCTAAAAGATGGATGAGGTAGAAGGGTGGGAGGTTTGAGGAGATAAGAGAAAATTTCAAATAAATTCTATGAGAAGTGAGAAAAGGCTTGAATTAGGGAGGAATAAAAGGCCCTGTCTGGAAGGCCTAGTTGAAACTAGATGACATGAAATCATAATATACCAGCCTGCACAATTGTGTTACTTCCTCCAGTTTCAGTAAGAGGAGTTACAGATAGTTGGAATATAGTGCTAAGGTTTGGCAAGATGAGTAGCAGGGCAAAGAGTGAGGGATTGGAGAATAAAGGACATAGTGAATTTGAAATGGATAAACATAGGATAATAATGGGAAAGGATGTAAATTCAGAGTAGGGATATTTGCCAAGAAAAATGCCGAATGTTCCTATGCTGGTGAAGAGTAGGTTTAGGGAGAAAGAGGTGTAAGAAAAGATAGAATGTTTGGGGACTGACAACAAATACAGGAATGTAGAGATAAAGACATATCAGAGTTTTGGATTTAGGAAATTGAACAGTGTGTGTGGCTGAGGTAGAATGAAGGAATAGGCCTTGAGATTTGAGGAAACTGAGAAAGTAGGAGATTAAGGAGCTCTAGGGCAACATCAATATGAATGTTGAAATCTCATAGTAAAATGGCAAAAGTTAGGGAAGAGAGGAAGTTTGTGAACCAGATGTGAATCCTTTGAGAAAGGAAGAAGAAGGATCTAGATACTGATACAATGTCCTTAGGCAAAATCTCTAGTCACCCTACCCCAGTTATGGTTCTGAGATCTAGCTACTATTCAGATGTATATTGAGTATGGAGGCATGGATGGGAAGAAAAATGAGTGATGAGCTTTCGTGTTTCTCAATGTGACAGATCCCTGTTAACTATCATCCTCCTCTCCCCTTTGTGGCTAAATTCCTTGAAAAAGGAACCTATGACAAATGCCTTTACTTTCCCCTCACTCTCTTCTTAACTCCTTACAATCTGGGTTCTGCTCTCATCATTCCACTAAAAACTATTCACTCCAAAGTGACCAGTGATCTCTTAATTGACAAATCCAGTGGCCTTTTCTTAGTTCTTATTCTCTCTGCAGTCTTTGATGCTGTTGATCGTTCTCTTCTTGATATTCTCTTCTCTCTGGGTTTTATGGACACCACTTTCCCCTGGTTATCCTCCTATCTATCTGAGCATTCCTCTGTCTCCTTTGCTGTATATTCATCCATAGCATGCCCTCTAAGTGTAAATGTCCCAGGCAGCTAGGTGGTGAAGTGGATACAGTGCCAAGCCTGGAGTCAGGAAGACTCCTCTTCTTGAGTTTAAATTTGGCCTGATACACTAACTATGTGACTCTGGGTAAGTCACTTAACCCTGTTTGCCTCAGTTTCTTCATCTGTAAAATGAGCTGGAGAGGGAAATGACAAACCACTCCAGTATCTTTGCCAAGAGAATCTTAAATGGGGTCATGAAGAGTCAGACATGACTAAAATGACTGAACAGCAATAAAAATCCTATCTTCTAGTAGAAAATCCTAGATTGCTAGAATTCTTCCTGTAGAATCTATAGGAAGGCTTTCCCAGCCCCTCTTAATTCTGGTGCTTTACCTCTTTTAATTATATCCTTATTTAACTTGGATTTAGTACATTTGTATATATTTGCTTGCTATTTCCTCCATTAGATTGTAAGTTTCTTGAGGGCAGGGGCTATCTTTTGCCTCTTTTTGAATCTCCAGCACTATCAAAGTGCCTGACACAGAGTAGGTGCTTAATCAATGTTTATTGACTGACAAATCTTCCATTTTTCAGTGAACATACAAAGGCTGCATTAATTGCAAATAAATCATGCACATAAAACACACACACACACACACACACATACACACACACACATACACACATACATATAACTGGGGTCTCTTTTGATTCCATCATATCTTTCAAAGTTTTGGGTCTGTAAGGAGATAAGTGTGGCTCATTAAGAGGAACATTAGATGAAGGAAGGTTCAGAAGACCTGAGTTCCTGTCCCAATTTTCATCACTTCATAACACTGGTCAAACATTTGACTTATCTGGAAAATGAGAATTATAAATTCTGCCTACCCTAAACCACAGATTTGTTAAAAGGATGAAGGGAAATAATGTTTGGTAACGTAATGATCATAGATGTTATTACTTGAAATAAATAGTTATTAAACAAACAGTCTTGGAAAATTGTCAAGGTGTTCAAACATAAGGTACAAAATGCATAAGACAGAGGTTCTTATCCTTTTTGGGTCACAGAACCCCTTGGCAATCTACTGAAGCATATGAGACCCTTCTCAGAATAATTTTCTAATGTGTAAAATAAAAGGCATAGAATTACAAAGGGAATCAGTTATATTGAAATGAGTTTTTCAAACTATTGAACAACCCCCTTAAATACAGGTTAAAATATCCTAGCATATGTTCTCTTTCTCTTTTCTTGTCTTGGTCTGGGACTATTATTTACAACTGAAGTGAATTTCCCAGGAGGAACTTCCTTTACCAAAGCGTAGAAGCACTTGTTCTTCAATGCACAATTTTAGGGAATTGCCTCAAGCTTAGAGAGATTAAGTGACTTTCCACTTGCCCAGGATCATGCAACCAGGGTATATAAAAGGTGAGATTTTAAGCCACTTTTTCCTGACTCCAAAACCTGCTCTTTCCACTTGTCATTCAGGTTATTTCTCAGGTGTCTACACAGATAAGCTAAGCTGAGAAGAAAGAAAAAAAAAAGCTAAATGTACTTTAAAATTTTCATTCATTGTTAAGTAACCCATTTTTTTTTTCCCAAGTAGGCAATTATTTAAAATAAGTTCGATTTCTCCCTGGATCAAGAAAATTGATTTCAGAGTATAGGCCCAGTCAGAGCCTGTTCCAAAGATTTCTTTAAAAAGGAAAAATGGTTTTAGGCCACATGGTGTAAGTCTAAAAACCTGTAGGAAAAGTGTGATTCACAGTTACCACTTGGTATTTAAAATACAGCTTTCCCCCAACCCCACCCCTACCCCATCCTTGAAATTCCCAAAATTAGAATAGATATACATAAAAAAAATCAGTGTTCATTAATTAGCTTCATTGATGTAACAATGAAGTATGTGCTTATAAAATTTATGCATGCACATTAAAAACAGTTCTCCCTTAATATGTACAGCTAACTATGAAAGACACATAATTGAAAGAGAAACAGAGGTAATTCCCTTTTTCAGTCTTTCTTTTCTCTACTACTGAAATAATTGTTCCCAGAAATCACTACATTCTGAAGCCTGAGCTGTCATCCTTTGATGTGTCTACAGCATTCGAAGATCAAATGGTTCCCATAATTACTTTCAGTAATTTCGAAGTCATTATATTTTGTTGTTAAGGCTTTTTTTTTTTCACATTAGAAAAATAATGTATGAGGTGCTTTCTGGGTGAACATGTCATTGTATGCCAAAGTACCTTACTGATAAAAGTGAGGAAGAAACTAGAATTTGTAGTCTTACCTGCAGTAATGACATACTTGAAGACTTATTTCATTCCATTTAATACATGATGCCTGGAAAATGACTGTTTTCCATAGACCTTCAGGAAGCTATATTTTATGCTTGGTTCTGAAGTGGACTATGGGAGGAAAACCTTTGAGCATGTGATAGAATTGAGAGAATTTCAGAACTCCTTGATAATATTGCCATTGGAAGGAAAATTGAATTTTTCTTTATGAGACGCATTCTAAATCATTATACAGACTGTCAGCATGATTCCATCTGCAGAATGGAAGTGTGGTAGAGGGGATAGTGTGTGACTTGAAGTCTTTAAGATCTGAGTTTGAATTCTGAGTCAATTGCTTACTAGTTCTGTGAACATTAACAAATCACTTAATTGCTCTAAACCTCAATTCCCTCATTGGTAAAATGGAGAAAATAAGTACTTAGTCAACCTAATTCATAGAGTTGTCCTGAGTATCAAATTATATATGTATACAGTCATATGTAGCAATATATATTATGATACATATAATACATATATTATAATGCACATAATATACTACATGTATGATGTATATTATAAATAATAGTAGGAGTATTGGTTATATACCAGTAAATCACACTTCTTATTAGAATTGTAGGGTCACATTCATTAATCAATCAATTAAAAACCAGGCAACTGGCTAAGACTTAACTATTAAGTAGATGTAAGGACTTCTTACACTGGAAGTACCTTGTCCTCCCAGAGAACTCAGAACTCTGTCACATATTCATATAATAATAATAATAGTGATAATAATATTTAATATTTTTACTAAATAACAAAAACAATTATTTTACCTAGCTCTGTAGTAGTCTCCATAACATTATTGAAAGTTATGTTGACTCAGTATACCATTATTCCCAGCCCTGCTTATCAGTTAGTACTGGGGGAGGCTGTGGTGGGGAAAGACACACCAAGTCTGCAGCTTTTTGTATTACCTGCTCTTTGTTAGTACCCTTACATGCAAATTGTTATGTTCTTGCTACCTTGGGAGCAACTGAGACTCCAAGGCCCAACCTCTTTTGCTGAGGTGGACTTATATAAATTGTCTTAAAGTTACCTATAAAAGCTGTCCCCACCTAGAAGCCACTGTTGACTTTCAGTGATTAGCCTGTCAGCATGTTACCACCTTGATGTATTTATATGACAATCTTTTTAATTCTCTTTGTCCTGAGTTTTGCCTAATCAGGGTGAAAAGACCAAATGAAGAATTTGCCTTTCACCAACATCAAGCATTAAAAAATACTAACAAGATATAAAATTTTCCCAAGGCCATTTCAATCTGAACTCCTTCAAATAATATAAGATAAACAAGGTGCATAAAAATAAAAATAATAGATTATTTAAATAATGTACTTTGTGATTTCAAAATGTTCTTTTATTGTAACCATATGAGAAAGCTAGTACTCGGATTTCTGTCCTTAGTTTACAGTTGTGGAAATTGAAGCTTAGCAATAGTAAATGACTGATTCATTATCAATTAAGTAAAGATCACTTCTTTTACAAATTTCCTATATTTACTATTATGTTTTCATGTAAAGTCCAGAAAGCATTATAGATTTTTTCAGTTGTTTGGGATCTTTTAATTGTATTTCAATCTAAAGACAGGCAGAGGGAATAGATGACTCTTCATGGTTCTTTTCAACCTAATAATGTCCAATTTAAGTATTGCATTAGCTTGGCAGAGCATAAAAAGTACCTTTAACATTTTGTGGCATATAATGATAAAAATTGCCACGGTTGGATTGAGGCTGTGACCATATTGGCTGTGGCTATATTGGACTGGGAAGAAAAGCTGAGTCTTGTTTAGGATTAGAAACAATGATCTTGTAGCTCTGGCAACATTTGATCCCTGGCCAATCAGATAACCGGGCACAATTTTTTATCCTGGTCCAATTCCACTTGCTTGGTAGATGTGGCCCCAGTGCATTGCCGCAATAAGGCTTAGATGAAGGCTTGGTAGAAAACCAAAGAATAGAATCCTGAAGCAGTACATTAGAGGTATACAATAAGACTGCACTGAAGAAAACAAATGTTAACTAGCATGCATACATCAAAGTAACCAGTATAGCCTGGCCAAAAATGGATAGCTTTCTGCTGTTTTCATACCCACATATATATATAAGCTCCTTGATTTCATATCATTTTTTCTCTGACATTTATGTTTCTTTCAAAGCTACTTTTCATTCAATTCGATAAAACATGAGAGGATAACAGGATGAAAATAATCATAATCCCTGGTCTCAAGGAACTTTTAAACTTGCTCATTTTCACCTGGTAACACCTGTAGAAATTTTTTTTTTTGGGAGAGGGGAGGGTGGGAACAGCATGGGGGTATTTTGATATTTGTTCTAGATCTAAACTCCTTATACGCTTCTCCATCTACTTCCCAAACATACTTCCCCATTGTCTAGTCCAGATAATCTAAATCCAATAGAGACCCAACTATCTTATAAAAATTATATAGAAAACACAACAGTTTGGAAGGTTCTGCATTGCTCAAAGAATGGATTATATCCAGATGTGTGCTAGAGCCAGTTTATATTGGCTCACCAGAGCTGATTGTTAAATTTTTGGAGTAAACATTTACACTTTGGAAATTGGGAGACACTATAAATCGGGGCTTGATTTATTGTTTGATTGATTTTCTAGACTTGAGAAAGTGATGGAGAAAATGTTAATAATGCAGATTAAACTTAAAAGTGTGCCAGGAGTAGTATACTTTATTTTTTCCTTTTGGAGAACCAATTGTTAAATATGTATCAGCACGCTCTTCATATCCTTTGTTTGAAGTATTTGAGCTAAGGAAATGACTGGCTTAAATTAGGAATGTTGGCTTCACTGTTCTAAGTGGTGCTCTCTAAAGAAGAGGCAGTATGGCTTACTGGATCAAGTACTGGTCTTGGAATCATGAAAAGTTGGTATCGTAGGCTAAGCCTGACTCAGGCCAATCCAGGGGTTTGGGACCTGGATTGGAATTAATTTAGATATTTGTAGACCCCCTTTCCAAAAGTTAACAAAAGAGAAGTTTATTTAACAACACTAAGGAAAAGATATTCAGAAACAATCTGCTGGTTTAGGTAAATACAGCACTTTTTCCCATCACCCCATCTCTTTATGAAAAAGTGACTATGTCAGACAGGTGTTGTCACTTAGATGGCATCTGACAAGTCTGAGGGGCACTGAGTCCCTTAACACTGACCTTTTTATGTCCTTGGTACCAGAAAGTGGGGTCAAATACTCAAGCCTTAGTACCCTGGAGCAATTAATTCTCTTGACAGCTTTCTAGCCTGTAAGGGAAAAACCAAAAAAATAAAAAACAAAAACCTAGTTCAGCCTTTTTGGCAGGGCCTTAGGGAAAGCTAATCTATGTGAGAGGGCCCTAGGCAAATGGGAAGAAGACACATCCACAGCTCAAGCTTTAGTGCCCTGGACAAGTTAAGTCTCTAGGACAGCTTTCTCGTTAAGTCATTTTATCTCTGTGTGACTAACACAACTCCCTGGCAAGTTGTTTCTAAGTCAGAGGTTTGTAACCTTGGTACAATGAGCTTTTAAGAAATACATAGATATTTTGATAACTTCATTTCAATGTAATTCATTTCTTTCATAATCCTATGAATTTAAAAACATTATTCTAAGGAGGGACCTACAGGTTTTATCAGATTGCCAAAGGAGTCTCTGACACAAAAATGTTAAGACCCTCTGCTTTTAGTCATGGGGGTGGTGGTAGTACTAAGGTACTGAGGGACTCCCCCACAACCAAACAAGCAATCTAGAAATACATAAGATAGAGAAAACATGTCTTTCATTTGAAAATAATACATAAAGAATTAACTTCTCAGTTTGCTCTTTCTTCATTTAGGGTGACTTGGCTTTTGTTCCCTTTGGGACCATCTGTTGTTTGCACTGATGAGACCCAACACCAATGATCTCATCACTTCCAAAGTGTTCCTTCTTGTAGAACAGTCTTTCTCTAATACTGCTCCTTGTATCTCCTTGAATACATATCCTTTTGGCCCCTGTTCCAATTGGAGCTGCTGAGTGATAGCTTTAAGTTCTGCCTGTCCACAGCAGATAAAGCTGACAGATGCCTTTGAGGCCTTGGAGTACAATAAACAGAAGCAAAGAAAGCTAATACTTGAGCAAAATGTGGTGTAATTAGATTTATCTATAGCCCAGTTCAGGAAAGAAAATTAATTATGCATCAGTCTACCATTTTCCTGGAACTCATATGCAAAATGCACTCAATGTGCCCAGTAAAAGTAATTGGAGAGAAGCACATACGTATCTCCCAATTGAGGCTGATTAAGAGGCATGTTTCTCATTTTAGATTTAAATTTACCTCCACTCCTACAAACCTTGTGGTTATTAAATTATTAACATCAGACTGTCTTGACTGCATATAGCATTAGGGGTGGCTTTTTGGGATGATTACCAGCAATTAAAGTAACCATTATAAGGATCTTGTTTGTACACAGGAAAAATGAGGTGGAGAGTTGAGCAATTACCTGGTGAATTCGATCAAACTAGACAGCCAACTGGAATAGTTCTGGCCAAGATTCTGAGGGTATTCTATACAGGTGGGGTGGGGTGGGGTGGGGGGGGATCTGAAATGCAGATTTTCTGGGGCCTGAATTATTTGGTTTATGATTTCAACTCTCTACTTCCTTTAACTGTGGAGACTAACAGACTGTCTGAAAATGCAAAATTAAAAAATAGATTTTTTTTAAAGTGTGAAAAATCATTCTCATCACCTTCAAGCCTCCATCCTCTGTGGCTGGTTCAAAAAAAATTATAAAACTGAAAAAAAAAAGAAAAATAGTAACTTGCTTTTAAATATTCCCACGTGTTGAGGAAAAGGGAAGGGACAGGACAGTGACAGGACAAGTTTGGGGGATGGAACTGACCTGCAGTATGGATGTTTTACTTCATGTTCCTAAGTTCTGGGGTTTATACCTTAACTTGAACTTTAAGGTACTTGAAGCAGGGAGAAGAAAGCCATCACAACTGGGAGGACACCAGGAGACCACTGTGGATGGATGAATAGAATCCATTTACATTTATTTCCAAAATCTCTGGAATCATTCACTCCTTTGTATTCCCTACTTCTATTTCCCCCCATTCCACCTCCCTTTCTCAACTGGCCTAAAAGGGTTTAATAGAAGCAGGGAATGAAAGAAAAGCAGTGAATAATTCTAACAGTAAACTGGAAGTGGCTTCTCCTTGCCCACAAAGGCTTTCTCTTCTCTCCCACACAAATTCAAGGTCAGACATAGACCAAAAGAACTTGGGAATGGCAGGTCAATTGCCTATCAAACCTTCAGTTTCTTTTCCCATGTCTCTTGAGTCACTGCCCCTGTGGACATGGCTGAAAGAAACAATTCAACAGGCTTTAAGAAAAGAAGTCTCTGAGAGCAAAATGAATGAAAAATGAATGGAACAGCATTTATTGAATACTTACTTCATGCAACGCACTTTATTGAGTTCTAGGGCTAGAAATAGAAAAAGCAAGATAGTCCCTACTCTCAAGGAGCTTAGTTAGTCAACAAGCATGTATTAAACACCTACTATGTGTCAGGCTACAAAGGAGCAAAAACAGTCCCTGACCTAACAGAGCTCACATTCTTTTTGGGGGTGATAACATATATAGGAGATTTTAGTTACAAGTCATGTGGAAAGACCATATGCTTCTTAGAGTCCAGTGACAAAACAGATGGGAATACATGTTGTTTAATGTCACTTCCACTGATAAAAACCATATCCATTTCTCACGTTGATCTGACAGTGCTTGGAATTTGGTGGCATGAATTTTCTTTTTGAGGGGTCTTAAGTAGTTATAATTGCTGAGGGGACAGTGTGCGATGCTCCTGCAGAGGAAATTGAAGGGTTGCTTCCCTAGATGATGGCTTTGGGGGCTGGGCTGGAAGCAGAGCCAGTAGTTGGGAAAGAATTGCTATTCCTTGAGCTCTTGGGCTTACTTGCCTATTAGTGGCAGTTGGTCAGTTGATATTACTGGTTGTGGAGAGAATTGTGAGCCAGTGTCTTGATTTCCATTATTATGATTCTCCTATCCCTGTTTCTATCCCATTGCTCTTCCTGCTGTTACTATTGCCACCTGCCCCTTTTTTCTCTGCCTCTATTGTGACTGGGCTGTCCCCTCACAGTATGCAGTGAGACTGAACATGACTGATGATGCGATCAGGTCAGGAGTCAGTCCTGAGGGAGTAAGATGCTTCAGAGAGCTGTGGAATAGCTTGCAGAAGCACAATCACTCATAAAAGTGCCTGAAAGAAGCAAGCCAATTAGTACCCAAGCAAAGGGGTGAATGATTGCCTAGGAGATTTAAGTTACATTTTCATAACAATTTTGTAGGTCAACATCAAAAGTGTATGTCATTTCTGTTCTTTCAACAAAAAGAAGGAAAACAAGGAGAAATCCATTTTGGAAGGACTCATAATGATGACACTGTCTCCTTTCATTGATAGACCTTTACAGACATTGTCCACTTCAGTCTAATAGAATTATATCAGCAATAAAGTCTATCCAGTGCTACATTATTAGTCCCTTTAAAGCACTAGAAATAGAGGCAGAGAACAGGAGCAGAGAATCATAGATTAAGAATTGGAAGGGATCTTAGTCATCATAGATTTCAATCCTCTCTTTTAGCTAAGGAAACCGAGGACCAGACTGGTTAAGAGAGTCAGCCAAGGGCACACAGGGAGCAAATGGGAGATCTGAGGTCCAATGATTCAACTGTACCAGGCTGTTTTGAACACAATCATAAAGCATGTCTGTGCCATACTAGAATTCCCATGGCTTCATACCAGTGCCTTATTTTTCCTACTAACTATTGAAGAGAAACTGTGTGTGGAGCTAAAAGCCACCAGAGCAAATAGTGCCAGCAAGGGAATCCTTGGTTAGCACATTGAGTTCTTCATTAGTGACTGGTCAATGGCAACTGGGATTACTCTAATAATTATATCTCAGAATTGGAGAAAGGCTTTCTCTAAGAGTGAGAGGTTTGTAATCAGGGAATCATTTATCTTTTCTCCACTCAAGAAATGATGCACCACTTAGTTTCAGATTTGATAGTTTATCTTGAGCAATTCTCATTTTTTTTCCTCCTAGAATGGTTTAATCCACTCTGGTTTTCCCAACTTCCTGTCCTTAACTGCCTCTTGAGGTTTTGCATGAAGAGTTTCAGCTATATCTGAATCAAATTTCCTGGCTGATATCCCATTAATGAGACCAGATGAGCCCAGTCCCCTAAGTCACTAAAACTAATCATGTTTTATTTTTTTTCCTCTTGTTGCTACAAGACCAATCACTTCATTCTTCCAGCTGTAGAGTAAATAGGGTATGGAAAAATCATATGACTTGTTACATTGTCAGAAAAATAATGCAATACTACCATAACAAGAAAGGGGGTTAGGGTGATAATTCTAGTTGGCTGGTAAGACTGGGTTGTAGGAAAGAAAGTTTTCCCCATTTAATTCAGTGGTCCACTATCTGAAAACCTCTTATTTCAGACACACATTCCAAATATTAGATCAAGGTTATAGGTTCAATTTCCTCTGTGGACCAGTTAGTATTGGTTTATTATATGGCTAAAGACTTTAGTCTTAACCATCTCCTATTAGTTCACAAATATGTACCATTGGAAGCAAAGGGGATCTGGCCAAAGGGTGTGGATGGGTTAATTGAAGCTTATTCCCACTACTAGAAAATAAAATCAAAGTGTGGTACTTGTTTATATTGACTGAGTAACATAATCTCTGTCTACAAAAAACAAGCATATTGTGCTTTGGCACTAATTCCTAGATTACAGGACTATAAACTGGTTTAGCTTTTTTTCTTTTTTTCTTTTTTCCTTTTGTTTGGCTAGGCAATAGAGTTAAGTGACCCCCAGGGTCACACAGCTGGTAAGTGTTATGTGTCTGAGGCTGGATTTGAACTCAGGTCCTCCTGAATTCAGGGCTGGTGCTCTATCCATTGTGCCACCTAGCTGCACCCCATAGGACTATAAACTGGAAAGAACCAGTTTAAGATTATCTAGTCCAATCCCTTCCCCAATTGTACCAATGAGGAAATAATCCCAGAGAGGTTAACCAATTTACCCAAGGTCACAAAAGGGGTTAGGTGGCAAATCTGGTTGGTTACAACAACAATGACGATGATGACAGCAACAACAACAACAGTAACAACAGCACTACCACCACCACCACCAACAGTAACAGCTAGCATTTATATAGGGCAGCTAGGTGGCACCGTGGCTAGAGTGCCAAGCCTGAAGTCAGGAAGATTCATCTTCCCAAATTCAAATCTAGCCTCAAGACACTTATCAGCTGTGTGATCCTGGGCAAGTCACTTCATTCCATTTGCCTCAGTTTCCTCATCTTTAAAATGAGCTGGAGAAGGAAATGGCAAACCATTCCAGTATCTCTTCCAAGAAAACCCCAGATAGGGTCATGAAGAGTCAGACATGACTGAAAAATGACTGAACAACAACAACAAAGCATTTATATAGTGCTTTAAAGTTTGGAAAAATATTTTACAAGTATTATCTTATTTGATTTTCACAACATTGAGAGATAGATGCTATTATTATCTCCATTTTCCAAATGAAGAAACTGAGGCAGAAAAAGTTGAATGACTTGTTTAAGGTCACACAGCTAGTATGTCTAGTAGTGTCTGAGGCAGGATTTGAATTTAAGGTCTTCCTGACTCCAGGTTCAATAGTCTTTCCACTGTGACAACTAGTTCATTCATTGAAAGTACCTATTTCCTCCCTTCTACATATATGTATGTGCACGTGTGCTTGCCTTTGAGACAAAGACAATATTGACATAGTTTTATGCTCTATAAGCCGGTTTACTTTATGCATTGAGGGAAAAGGGGCAATGACATATCTAATATTTTAAAATAATAAATCCTATTCAAACCACAGACTCACAAGAGAATTACATCAGCCTCCTAGAGACTGCAATGTGGCTCTAGGTGAGATTGGAACTGCCACATTCAGACTCCAAGCTGAGTGAATATGTGTGTTGTGTTTTTAATGGGTTTCCATGGCAGGTTGACCTTTCTAGTACATAGGTGAGCCTGATATGGTTTCTGGATCTGAAACCTTCCAAAACTTGTATGGCCTGGGGGGCTAAAGGTATTTTCTAATCAATAACATTTCCAGTCAGCTTTACACTGCATGGGTTCAATTTGGCACAATTTTATAACACTTTGTGACAAAGCCTTTTATGCATTTAAAAGAGTTTTTATATACCCCATCAGAATTCCTAGGAATGAATTTTACATGATTTTTAAGGGAAAAGAATATGAATATATTTGTGTTTAGTTATAGAAATACTGTTGATAATTTGGGAATATCCTAGGGAAGAAGACAATGATTAGCAGGCATCATGAAATTTAGCAATAGGGCAATCCGCAATCTGTCGCTGTCTATCTCACCAGTCTTATTTCACACTACTCTCCTTTATGTACCCTATGCTCCAGTCAAACTGGACTATTCATCATTCCCAGAAGGCATTCTGTTCTTTTACCTCTACATGCCCTCACCATTTTCAATGCTATTTTCAACCAATCAACAAACATTTATTAAGTATTGGCTCCATGCCAAGTTCTGTGCTGGGTGTTAGAGATACAAACACAAAAGTGAGAGCAGTTCATATTTCTAAGGACCTAGTCTAGTTAGAGAAGACAATATGTACGTATTGTTATTGTTGTTCAATCATTTTCAATCAAGTCCAACTCTTTATGTATCCATCTTGGCAAAGATACTGGAGTGGCTTTCCCTTTCAACTCATTTTACAGACAAAGACACTGAAACAAACAAGGTTAAATGACTTGCTCAGGGTCTCACAGTAAATGTCTGAGGCCAGATTTAAACTCAGGAAGATGAGGCCCTGTGCTCTATCCACTGTATCACCTAGCTGCCCTAACATTGCTTAATATTGGCAAACACTCACAAAGGAATATTTAGCACAGATATCACCAAAACAAATCTATAGGTATTTATTCTGAAACCTCAGGGGCATAATCTCCTCTATACCAGTTTAGTCTCTGGGGGTGAGGAGAGGGGCATAAACTGAAAAAAAAAGTAGTTTAAATTCTTATACCGAGTTAATATCCAAAGACAACATCACTGCCTGATTCTTCTGGGCTGCATTCAGGTGATTGCTCTGTACTAGGCTGCCTGCAATACCAAATCAACACTACTGGATTCCTGTAGATCCCATATTCTGAAACTTCCAAGGTTGAAGATTCCACTATCTGCAACTAGAATAGAAAAGAATGAACAAAAAGTTCAAGGATTTAGGGCCATTTCTTAAGAGCCATATGGCCTCAAGGAAGGAAGGCTCCATAGCATTTCCCTTAAAGCATAGTTCTTTTGGGGTAGCTGGATGGCACAGTGGATAGAGCACTGGGTGAGGAGTCTGGAAGACTTATCTTCCTGAATTCAACTCTGATCTCAGACACTTAATATCTCAGTCACTCATTTTCTGTGAGCAAGTCATTTAACCCTGTTTGCCTCAGTTCCTTCATCTGTAAAATAAGTTAGAGAAGGAAATAGCAAACCACTCCAGTATTTTTGGCAAAAAAGACCCGAATGGGGTCATCAAGAGTTGGACGTGACTGAAAAATGACTGAACAACAACAAAATAGTTCTTTTACTAGAAGCAATGAGTGAAAAAGTCTCCTTAGACACCAATAAAGCAAAGAGAGAGAAAGATAGAGGTGGCCCTTTTGAAGACGTTGACAATTAAGGCTACACATCAAGTGGAAAAACATTCTTCCCAATCACACAGCTGGTTAACTGGAAGAAATTACAGAAACTTCATTCATTCATTCACCTCACATGTAATCATAATTCTCTCAGGAAAACAAAATGAAGCAAAATAAATAAATAAAAAACCTTTCTACCATCATTTGTGTAGAGAGAAGTCATCCCTAGCTATTTCCACATGGAGGCTCTATTAGAGGCACCCTGGGTATCTACCAGATTCCCAGTGAAAAAAACTTTTTCTGTCCTATCTTCAACCATCAAAATCCCACCTATTTTTTAAAAAGAAGTTCAAATGTTTATTTTCCCATGAAGCTCTTTCTGAACATCAATGAATCATCAAGCATTTATTAAGTGTCTTTTATGTGCCAGGGACAATTCTAGGTATTGGGGAGACAAAGACAAAATGAAATAGTCTCTGCTTTCAAAGAGCTTACATTCTAATTGTTGAAAAATCATATAAATATCAAGTATAAATAGTTATTATAAATACAAACTATAAATATTAATTACTAAAACATATGTATGTTTTATATATAAATATATTTATATATAAACACATATATGTTTTATATATAAATATATTTATATATAATCTCTATATATGTGTTTATATATATAAACTCACAGACACATATACACACACCACTCTATAAGACAATTAAGCACACACATACAAAGATATTCCCCTCAGATATAGAACAAAGTAAAAACCAACCTAAGCCTTTCCTATTTGCCTACTTCCTTCCTCTCTCCTACAAAAGGTATATATATGTGACCTTGATATATATATCTTTATGCATTCAGACTCCAAGCTGGTAAATACCTTGTTTGAGAAGTAAAACTGGCACACACACACACACACACACACACACACACACACACACACACACACACACACACACACACACACACACACGGCCTTGAGATATATATATATATATACACACATACAGAGACAGACAGACAGACAGAGAGACAGAGAGACACAGAGAGAGAGAGAGAGAGAGAGAGAGAGAGAGAGAGAGAGAGAGAGAGAGAGCACAAACAAGGTGATTTCCGTAGGAAAACACTATGAACAGGTGATGATAAGAATGATCTCAGGTAGAATATATTGCTTGAGATAAGCCCTGAAGCAAGTTAGGGATTCCAAGTGTGTAGTAGAAGGAATTTGAACCCAGGTCATCCTAATTCTAAGGACAGCTTTCTACCCACTGCCATGTTGCATGTAGCATGTAGCATGTGCTAAATAAATATTAGATGTTGAATAATAAAAATCACTTCTATCTTACAGTAACAATCCTCAATGATATATTAATCAGCCCAATAATTAACAGGTGCCTAGAACTGCTTTAGTACTTTGGGGAATACCAAAAGTTTAAGAAACAGGACTTTCACCCTTAAAGAAATTGAAATACTTAAGAACAGGCTAATATCAGGGAATCATCATGTTTAATCTCTCTTTGGCCATCCTGGAGATCTCAAAATATAGTTGCCTACTTTACTGCTCTGTGGTGGAATTAAAGGAGTAAGAAGGCAATTATTTTTCTTGTTCCACAGTGGCAATTGCACAACAAAGAACAGAGGGCGAGCTTGGATCCCATGGACAACCCTATTGCAGGAAAAGATTTGTCAGACAAATCATCATTTCAACAGCTACCTCCAGATCATGGTTTCCTTGATTTATTTCATGCTTATCTCCTCAGATTAGGAGGGCTGAGAAATCTTTCATAACTTTTGCACGGTACATGGTATGTAGACACTTTCTGTCTTCTAATTTGACCTGATATGAGATTCAATTTACAGAATACAACTTTGACCACAATTTCTTTTCCCTAGAAGATTTGATACTTTGGACACTGCTAACTGCCCCTCATCAGTAGCACTGGTTAGATCCAACCTCCCTAAATGGCAGAGATACAACACTGTCACCATTAAAACACCACACTTAGGGGTGGTGTAGGAGAGATGAAGGAAGCAGGTAAATAGGAACAGCTTAGGTTGGTTTTTACTGTGTTCTGTATCTGAGGGGATTGTCTTTGTATGTGTGTGCTTATTTGTCTCGTAGAGTGCTGTGTGTATATGTGTCTGTGAGTGTGTGTTTTCACATATGTGCCCATACATAATTTAAAGGTAAAGAAGAATGGAGGGAGGGAATATATGGAATATTGGTTTGGATGAGTGCAGGATAGCAATTTACATAGATGAAATATTGTTATTGGAGCCATACCAAGAGGTACTGCTCTTCCAAATCTCTTCTCCACTGGACTGTCAAATCTTTGTCCTTTCTTCCTTCCTGATCTGAAATACTTCCTATTAGAGTTACCCACTTTGGATCAGCTAAAGATAAAGACATTATCTCTAGCAGTCTCTTGTCAAATATTACCTTGAAACTGAAGGAGTACTATAT
This sequence comes from Vombatus ursinus, assembly GCF_900497805.2. Taxonomy (NCBI): domain Eukaryota; kingdom Metazoa; phylum Chordata; class Mammalia; order Diprotodontia; family Vombatidae; genus Vombatus; species Vombatus ursinus. The sequence continues at coordinate 25,230,357 of NW_020954559.1, forward strand.
CACCAGCACTCTCCCATGAACATATTTTTACACATATATGTACAATACTATTTAATCAGATTACCCACTGATCACCATGGAAAACTGAAAGAAGAGGTCAGTCACCATCAATAGCACACCATTATTATGATAAAAGTATAATTAAGTAGACAGCTAGGTGGTGAAGTGATTAGAGTGCTGGACCTGGAGTCAGGAAGATTCATCATTGTGAGTTCAGATCTGGCCTCTGACACTTACTAGCTGTGTGACCCTTCGAAAGTCACTTAACACTATTTGCCTCAGTTTCTTCATCTGAAAAATGAGCTGGAGAAGGAAATGGCAAACCACTCCAGCATCTTTGTGAAGAAAACCCCAAATGGATTCAGAGAAAGTCAGACATGACCGAAATGACTGAATAATAAAAGATCAAAATGAGCATTAAAATATTAATAATATTAAATTAATTTAATTAAATCAAAACATTAGCAATATCTTTCATTTACAAGGTGCTCTATGGTCATAGAACTACATTACATACATTATTTGATTCAACTCTTGCAACAACCTGGTGAGGTAGGTAGTGCAAGCAATATTATTAACTGTTTCAGAGAGGTAAGGATTTGCCAAAAGTCACAGGGGTAGTTAGACTTTGACTACTTGCAAAATTTTACTTAAAATTTACTTAGACATTTCTTAGAACTCTTTTGTGTCAATTTATGAATATAATTTCTCTTATATTTTCCTCAATGACAAGTAAGAAAAATAGTAGAGATTCAATTATTGCAAATTAAGAAAAACATACATTTCTTTTCATTTCTTTTTTTTAGCACATTAGCTATTTCTAGCTTTTTAAATGGAAACAATTTTCCAATGAAAACATAATTTTCCAATATGAACTTTCAGAGGGAGTTGAAAATGTCTGCCAGAGACATATTGCAAATTCTTTGTTTTCATATTCTGATCAACATTCTGATTCAATTTCCAACCCCTACCCCCACCCAATAACATGAATTACTCTCTGAATTTTCAAACACTGATGAAATGGTTTATTTACTTTTCATACACTGACTTTAATGAAGGAGTCATACATCAAATTTAATCATTATGCCTCAGAAAAGGACAAGAACTGAAAAATGCATACAATGTGAATTATTTGACCTCGCCAATTATACAGAGGAAGCCTGGTGCAGGTGTCTTCCTGTAGTTAGCAGTAATACTCCTGAGAACTAGTGAGCAATGCAAGTTACAATGTGTTTCTACTCAAAAGACAGTTCGTGGAAAGTGAAAACACCCTATGCACAGTTCAATACTTACTCTAAAGTAGAGTTGGATGTTTATAATCACCTACGTGTCAGGAGAGATAGTGTGGCATGCACGTTCTGTTTGATTCTGGTACAGGCAGTTTAATTGGCCTCTGTAGGATTAGAGTTAGTAGAGGGAAAGAAAAGTAAATATGGAGTCTGTCAGGATAGAATACTGAATATTCTGTTCCTTAGGATCAAAGACTATCTGGTTTGATAGTAAAAGTGAAAAAGAATGAGCATTTCAATGACCCCTTCCAAATGTGCAGACATTTGTGATTAGGGAAGCCGATTTTCCTTAACAATTGAATATTTTGGAGTGTTAAAAATCAGAAATAAACCTAAGGCCTTAAATACACAGAATCACTGAATGTCAAAGATAGAATGGACCCTGGAGACTGTCTAGTCCACCTTGTACCCAAGAGGAATCCATTCTCCGATGTCTGTAACAAGTGGCTATTGAAATTTCACTTGGAGATTTCCAATGATAGAGGAACCTTGAGTTCAGCTCACGAAATGTCACTGACTGAGTTAGTCCCCTAAACCAGTCTGATGTAATTGCTCCTCTGAAGCTAAGAAATAGAAGCAATGACATAGAATTTTTCATTCAAAACCATGGTGATGATGAGCTGGACATGGAATACAGAACAGTGAGTATAATCCTTCATGACCTAGTACCACATGAAGTCCATATACATCAAGACAAATTAGAATTATCAATACTCTCTCCTTCTTGCTGGAAATGCTTTTGTGCAGATGGTACTGATCACTAAAGTGTACAAACTTCAAGTGCTCATGTAACAGTGTAAAGATATGAATGCTTATCTCATACATCCTAGCAAAAATGGAAAAAAAAGATCTTAACAGATATAGGCAAGAATTCTGTCAATGATATCCTCAGTAATAAGTTATACAACAATGTTGTGTCAATTAATGTAGGACAATGATAAGACAATAACTAGCCTTGAGTCCATGTAAGATGAAATAAGAGAAAATAAAAGAGGAATTATTATAGGAGTCGAAAAGAGGAAAACTGAAGAACTTGATGGCACTGAAAATCTTTACTAACTTACCTAAAAATGACATGTGTAACAAAAACAATATAAATATCTCAAATAATTCTGAAAAAGACATGAATACACTTAGAAGGGAATTTTGAAAGATCTGCATTCAACAGTATATTCTTCAGTCATAGCAATAGACAGAACCATGGGCAGAAAAGTGGAATTTTCAAGGAATGCTCCTAAGTACAAGAGGCAACACCATCATGGAAAAAATGACTTGAGATAGCTTTTGAAGACCTACAGAAATGAAATGGAAGATTCCTCCATACTTAGATGATATACAAAATAGAAAAAATATATGTCCTATCACCTAATTAAAAAGAAAAGAACAACAGAATGGAATCTGAAAAACAAGAGTGTATTAACAATTTTACATACCCTTAATCAGTAATAGAAAACAAAAATCAAAAGTTTAAAATACAAGAAGTCAAAATGGTACAAGAACAAAATAAGCAATTCAGCATCAATCTAAAATAGTATAACAGAGGTTAGAGAAGCAAAGAAATTAGTGGAGAATAAGAACCCCCCCCCCCAATGGAATAGGTAGAAATTTTCATTTATATGTCTATATGAAGTCAAACAACATCAAAACACAAAATGGGCAACTATTGAACTTCTGTTATAATGTACAGCATTAATACAATGAATGACAATATAGATCTGATAGAGGAAGTGACTGAAACTCTAGCTTCCATGAAAAACTGGAAAATGGAGGGACTGGATAAGTTTGATAATTATTGCCTTGGATGCTTCACTGGGACACATTAATTACTAGTGATACACTCATCAGTTTCCTCTCACAAACAAGCCATTTTTCCAAAGAGAAGGCATCATATATCTCTTGCCAAAAGAGGGTAGCAGTGACCCCTTGAAATATAGACCAATTACGCCTTTATATACTTTATACAAAGCAATTGCAGCTTATATTACTTAAACATATTAAATTCAAAGGTAAATACCTTGTTTGAGAGGTAAAACTGGCATGCTCTAAAGTCCTAGAGGTTTTGGCCTACATGTCCACATGAATGTGTCATAGATTTCGCCTCATTTTCATAAGAATGTGGACACTTGTTTGGGTGTATTTGTAGTCTCCACTGCCAAAAGAATGTTCAAATACACAATGCTCAAAAGAACAGGTCCCGCTCACTGTCTGGTCTACCTCTTATTGCCCCAGTGGGAACAGGCACATAGGAACAAAGGCAGGTTATTGACAGTAATGAGAAGGGATTTCCAGAAGAGTAAGAAAGTGAGGGGACAGCTGCTTGGATATGTGGAGATAAATCCAGCAATGGAGTGAAGAGAAGCCACTTCAACCTGGATTTCCCACTCCAGACATGCTCACTGTTCCGTGGTCCCTTCCTCCCATTGGCTAGTTCCTCCCCAACCTTCCATTTTAAGAAAGAAACCTAAGCCAGCCAGGTCTTCATCCTTTTCTAATATTGTGACTCTCCAGAACCCTATTCTTACCTTCTCCCCTATCCCACCCCATTTTTCTATTTCCTTTTATGTGTTGCCTTCCTCCAGTAGAATGTAAGCTTCTTGAGGGTGAGGTCTATCTCTCTTCCTGTTTGTATATGTTCCCAGTGCCTAGCACAGTGCTTGGCACATTGTTGATTTGACTTAGAGGGGAAACATTTAACAGATACTACTCCAACTGCAAGTTTTGTGAGTGGGCATGCCAGCTCCATAGCTGTAGATTTAATTTGGGGAGTGATGACTACTGCTAGTTTATAAATTAGACCAAAGTATTTTGTATATTCCTGATCTCCTAGAGTAATCCTCAAAAATTGTGATCATTTATGCTCAACCTTGTGCAAAATGTACAACTTCTCTCCTAAAAAATTCTCCCTCCCTCTCTCTCTTTCCTGACTCCCTGTCTCTATCCTTTTCTTTCTCTAATTAATTACTCTCTTTTTCTTTTCTCTGCTTTCATGTTCTTGTTTTGTTTCTCAGACTCCTCAGATGTAATCATTACTTAAGAAAGATGATTTCTTTTCTTTCTTCCTTTTCCTCTCCCACCTTTTCCTATCCCTCTCCCTTTGCCTTTTATTTACATTCATTCCATTTACTTTCATCCCCCAATTTCCCTCTCTTCTCTCAAACTTCTACCTTTTTTATTTCATAGTTTCTCCACTCATTAGGCTCTCTAATGAACATTTTAGAGTTGGTCAGTCAATAAACATTAAGCACTTACTATGTGACAGGTACTGTGTTAAGTGCTAAGAATATAAAGAAAGGCATAAGATAGCCCCTGGCCTCAAGGAGCTCACAGTCTAATGGGGAAAGACAAAACATGAAAAGAAGAAGCTGAAAGGTGTGTTAGGGGAGGGTAACCAGTGGAGGGGCATGATTAATTAATTTTGCAAAATGATGAGTTTCTGGAGATCATGAAATCTAAGAGGGAAGCCAGATGGAAAATGATCAGGTGAATTTCCTGAGTGCCCTCTTCAAATAGAAAGACTGGGAGGAGCTCTCCAATGTCTCCCCTTCACTTGCTCCAATTAGAGAGTGAAGGAGGGCCCCAGGGACAGGGGATGCTAAGGAGGTGTGGGTTTCAGAGTAGAAGTGATCTCATACAATAATAATTTCTGCAGACTGTGAAATCCAGGAGAGAAACTGGGTGGGAAATGGTGAGGTGAAGTCCCTGGATGCCCTCCTTAAAGAGAAAGTCTGGGATAGGAGTGGGGAACTTGAGGCCTGGAGGCCGCAAATGGCCTTCTAGGTCCTTGGGTGTAGCCTTTTGATTGATTACAAGTTTTATAGAACAAATCATTTTATTAAGGGGATTTGTTCTATGAAGTTTGAATTCAGTCAAAGGGCCACACTTGAGGACTTAGAGGGCCACATGTGGTCTCAAGGACACAGGGTCCTCACCCCTAGTCTGGGAAGAGCTCCTAGATGTCCACTCCCTTACCTCACACCCCACATCTCCCTGTTCCCTGTCCTCCACCCCTCCCCCACCCAATATCCTTTTCTCTAAAATGGCTATTTCAAAAAGTAGTGGATTCTTTCCCTAAAGATCTTCAAGTAGAAGACCACCTTTCAGGGATATGTTACAGGAAATCCACCCAGATTACCTCTGAGGTTTCTTCTAACTCTGAAGTTCTGCAAATATCAGATTCTAGTCCCCTTTTCTACACTGTAAAAAACACGGTGTATTCTTTGTTCACTTAGATAATCTGAATCATAGACTTTGAGCTGAAAGGGACCTTTGAGGCCATTGAGCCACACTTCCACATTTTAAAAATGAGAGAGGAAATTGAGTCCCAGAATGGTTAAATGACATGCCCAGAGTCATGCCTGAGGTAAGTGGCAGAGCCTGAATTTGAAAACAGATCTTCTGTCTCCAGTCAACACTCAGAAGTTGTTAGGAAGAAGAAGGGTGTGTGTGTGTGTGTGTGTGTGTGTGTGTGTGTGTGTGTGTGAAATTATGTAAGGGAACATATTTTCAAATTTTCTTATAATGAATGTGTGGAAAGCAAAGGGTTTATATGAGTAAATATGAACAAAAATTCAAAACATTTCTTGAAGCTTTGAGTAAGTATGACTGTCTGTAGAAATCATTGCATGTATTATCTCCATGTGTGCTCCATTTTCCTTTTTAACTGGTAGTGCTGGTTTATAGGTTAAGGTGCTTGTTATTTCACTTTTGCTGAGTGAGCAAATACAATACTTCAGAATAAAGCCAAGTTGTCATTTATAATAATAATCACAGCAATAATGATAAGAGCTCATATTTCTACAGTGCTTTAAGGTTTACTAAGTTTTATGGTGTTATATTAATAGCTTTTAACTGTTGAAGGGGAAGCTGCAATATCTAAGGGTTTAATTATTTCTTACTTGCAAAAGTTGAACAAAAATTCGGTATTCTTGAAAAAAAAAAGTTTCAAATTTGAATGCCTTTATCTGTCCTGTACCTGTATCTTTAAGATTAGTACTCTTTAAGAGTGTTAGTTAGCTCCTTTGATAAGTGTGCCCCAGCATGACCCATTCATCCTTAAGTATTTCTTACAAAGTGTGAATTCGTTAGACAAGGTTTAAATTCCCTGGTCCTAACTCTCTCTCTCTCTCTCTCTCTCTCTCTCTCTCTCTCTCTCTTCCCACCCTTTTGCCCTGACTCTAGTTCTCAGCTAATTCATACCTGATTAGTGCTCTTAAACTTGGCTGTTTCACATTTTTTTAATTTGTAAGGGGTTTGGCATGGCGTTTGTTATTTTGTTGTTACATGCACCCAATCTTTCCAATGAGGCAAGAATAAATATTTTTAGCATCTTCTTCCTAACCCAACCTTTCTCTAAGGAGGACTATTCTTGCCAACACATACATATGTACACATATAATACACATATATGTAAACATACATACATATATGTATATGAAATAAGACCTTTAGCAGGAAAAAGACCTTTCTCACAATGTTTAATTCCTACTCAGTTAATCATTCACCTAATATTAGTTGCATTGGTTTTGTTTGTGCAACAAATTTTTACTTTTATTCAATCAAAAATATCAGTTTTATCTTCAGTGATCATCCCTTCTACCATTTACCTGGTTATGAATTCTTCCTTTATCCATAGTTTGCAAAAGCATTTCTTCCATAGATCTTCTAATTTATTTATTAATGTGACTTTTTACATATAATTTAGATATCCTTTTGGAGCTTGTTTTGGAATATGGTATAAGTTATTCATTAAAACTAATTTCTTCTAGACTGATATCTAGTTTTCTCAGAAGTATGTGGTTATTAGTGAACCCTTACTGGAATAATTGTATCTTCAAGTTAATTGAATATTATAGTACAATGTTCATATACTTCTATATATTATATATTTAATCTGTTTCACTTTTCTATTTTTTTTACCAAAAGTTTAAAAAAACATATAATTATTGCTTTGAATAATTTGAAATTTGGGTCCTACTTGGCCCCTTCTCACTTTTTTTCATTTGTTTTATTTTATATTCTTGACCTTTTGTTCATCCAAATGAATTTCTTCCTTTTCTTCCTTCCCCACCCCCCAGTCTGTAAAGTAAAACTTTGGTAGTTTGAGTGGTATGGCACTGAATAAGTGAATTCTTTTAGGTAGAACTATCATTTTTATTACATTGGAATGCCCTTGCCATGATAATAATTGTCCTAATGTATAACTTTGCTTTACCCCTGTTCTTAGTGAAGAGCCTTTACGTATAAAGTTTATCTCCATAATATACAATGTAGACTCCCGATTTATTTTTAGCCTTTGCTTTTAAAAGAGGTAGACAGAGAAATAGGAACATTTTAGATATAAAGATGATGTAGGTTCTGTCCAGCATCAGAGCTATTTGGAAGAAAAAGTGTATCTGGGGGGCAGAGCCAAGATAGCAGAGTAAAAGCAGTGACTTGCTTGAGCTGTCCCCCAAACCCCTCCAAATACCTGTAAAAAAAGGACTCAAATTAATTCTAGAGCAGCAGAACCCACAAAAAGAGAGAGGGAAACAAATTTCCAGCCCAAGACAACATGAATGGTTGATAGGAAAAGTCTATTGCGCCAGGCTGAGAGAGGAGCACAGTGGGCCATGCAGGCAAAGATGGGGCCCCACAAACTTGGAGGAACTGAATCACAGGCAGCTGTAGCAGTTTCTAGACTTATCAACCCACAAATGCCACAGACAACCTAGAAGATCATTAGGAAAGGTCTGTCAGACCTGGGTGAGAGAACAGCGTGGTCCAGCCCCAGCCGCAGCCCCAGCACAGCCCAAAGGAGGAGGTAGCCACAGTAGCAGTGGTTGCTTCTGGAGCTCTCAGCCCACAAATGGTGGGGGGATCAAGTGGCTGATCAGAAGGGGATTGCAAGGATCTCTTTGCTGCTGCTGAGGCAGGATTCTCTTGCTTTGTCTATGCTTGGATCTGAGTTGCAGTCCTGGGTGGTGGTCTTGGGATGAGGAGGAGCACTGGCTTGGCAGAGCCTGTGGTAGCAGTGGAGAGGGAATCCTACTCACATTTCCAAGGCAGAAAAGAATGCTTTTGGTCACTCACAGACCAGAGCACAGCCCAGGAAAGAAGTAAACACCTTTTCTTTGATCTTGGAATAATGGGTCCCTAGAAGTATCTCTGAAAATAGCTGCACAAAACCCCTGAAGCTTGGGACAATACACTCTCCACACTGGAAGCAGAGACCCACCTTAACAAAGAGTTAAAAAGTCAAGTAATTGTATGGGAACATGAGTAAACAGCAAAAAAAAAATACTCAGACCATAGAATCTCACTCTGGTGACAAAGAAAATCAAAACATACAACCAGAAGAAGACAACAAATTCAAAGCTCCCACATCCAAAGCCTCCGAGAAAAATATGAATTGGCCTCAGGCCATGGAAGAGCTCAAAAAGTATTTTGGAAAGTGAGTAAGAGAAGCAGAAGAAAAATTGGGAAGAGAAATGAGAGTGATGTAAGAAAAAAATGGAGAATGAGTCAATAGCTTGTTAAAGGAGACCCAAAAAAATACTGAAAAAAATAATCCCTTAAAAATAGACTAACCCAAATGGCAAAAGAGGTCCAAAAAGCCAATAAGGAGAATAATTCCTTAAAAAGCAGGAAAAAAGCAGAAAAAGCTTTTTCATTTAGCCAAATGAAAAAGGAGGTCCAGAAGCTTACTGAAGAAAATAATTCCTTAAAAATTAGGATGGAGCAAATGGAAGTTAATGACTCTATGAGAAATCAAGAAATCACAAAACAATACCAAAAGAATGAAAAAATAGAAGACAATGTGAAATATCTCATTAGAAAAAACAGCTGACTTGGAAAATAGATCCAGAAGAGATAATTTAAAAATTATTGGACTACCTGAAAGTCATGATCAAAAAAAAGAGGCTAGACATCATCTTTCAAGAAATTGTCAAGGAAAATTGCCCTGATATTCTAGAACCAGAGGTTAAAATAGAAATTGAAAGAATCCACCAATCACCTCCTGAAAGATATCCCAAAAAGAGAACTCTCAGGAATATTATAGCCAAATTCCAGAGTTTCCAGGTCAAGGAAAAAATATTGCAAGCAGCCAGAAAGAAACAATTCAAGTATTTTGGAAACACAAACAGGATAACACAAGGTTTAGCAGCTTCTACATTAAGGGATCAGAGGCCTTGGAATATGATATTTTGGAGGTCAAAGGAGCTAGGATTAAAAGCAAGAATCACCTACCTAGCAAAACTGAGTAAAAACTTTCAGGGGAAAAATGGATATTCAATGAAGTAAGGGACTTTCAAGCATTCTTGATGAAAAAAAACCAGAGCTGAATAGAAAATTTGACTTTCAAATAAAAGACTCAAGAGAAGCATGAAAAGATAAACAGGAAAGAGAAATCATAAAGGACTTATTAAAGTTGAACTGTTGACATTCCTACATGGAAAGGTGATATTTGTAACTCATGAGACCTTTCTCAGTATTAGGGTAGTTGGAGGGAATAAATCTATGTCTATATCTATATCTAATGTATATATCTATATCTATCTATCTATAAAGGATGATATCTAAAAATAAAATTAAGGAGTGATAGAGGATTGTACTAGGAGAAGGAGAAAGGGAGAAGTAGAATGGGGTAAATTATTTCACATAAAAGAGGCAAGAAAAAGCTTTTACAGTGGAGGGGAAGAGGGAAGAGGTGAGAGGGAATGAATGAATCTTACTGTTTTCAGATTTGGCTTAAGGAAGGAATAACATACACACACAATTGTGTATGGGAATCTATCTTGCCCTACAGGAAAATAGGGTAGAAGGGAATAAGAGGGTGTATGATAGAAGGGATAGCATATTGGAGGAGGGAGTAATCAGAAACAAACACTTTTGAGGAGGAACAAAGTCAAAGGAGAGAATAGGAAAATGAGGGGGCAGGATATAATGAAGAGAGATATAGTATTTCACAATATGACTATTATGGAAATGTTTTGCATGACTATACATGTATAACCTATATTGAATTGCTTGCCTTCTCAATGAGGGTGGGTGGGGAGGAAGGACGGGAGAGAATTTGGAACTCAAAGTTTTAAAAACAAATGTTGAAAATTGTTTTTCATGCAAATAGTAAATAAGATATACAGGCAAAGGGGTATAAAAATCTATCCTGCCCTACAGGAAAATAGAAGTGGAAGGGAATAAGAAAAAGGGGGTTGATAGAAGGGAGAGCAGATTGGGGTAAGGGACATTCAGAATGCATGCTTTCTTGGTATGGGGTGAGGGGAGAGATTGGGAGAAAATGAGGAAGTCAAAATCTTGTGGAAGTGAATGTTGAAAACTAAAAATAAATAAGTTAATTAATATTTTAAAAAAAGAGAAAAAGAAAGTGTACCTGCAAGCATGCATTGCCACACATTACATCATTCTTTAGCATTTCTGTGAAGAATCCTCAAATTCTCTCTAGCAGAAATATGAAGGAAAAAACTGCTAATTCTCAGCACTTATTATCTTCCTACCTGTTCACTAATGGGAATCCCCTACCTTTCCTTCATCATCATTTGCTCTCATTTGTTGTATCCTCTGAGATCCTTCAATGATTATTACAACAATAATATTTTAAATTCCTCTTTCTAGAAAAGGAGCCACTTGGGAGAGTTCATTGTAAAATGCTTACATTTACTTCATGACATACTTCTAAACAACCTCCTTTTATTAAATTTTTTAAACATTATTCATATCCTATAGGACAAACTGATCAATGAAGGGCTGATTATTTACAGGTGAATTCTTTATTTCACAAGGGGATTCATTGGAAATAGGAAACTTTTCTAACAATTTTAATATATGATTTGTTCTTTTAAAGGATATCTATTTACAGCTGATTGTTTATATATACTATTTTATATTTTGAATAAAGTAAAGTGTACTTATATGGGACACTACAAAAATGCAATTTATAACATGAACCTCTCAGAGTTTGAATTAGAGGAAGACAAGGGAGAATATGTTAACAAACATATGGACCCAAATACCCATGAATCAGAATGGAAATGGACTTTCACATTTATGTAACATTAACTTAGTAAATTAGGGGAAATGAATTTAATTGGATGAATGATACGTATAAGTTCAATTGAGCAAATCCTGAGGAAATCTAGCTTTGAATTCATTTCTCTGGCTAGCTATTTACATAAGTACCACTAGATGTCTTATAACTTTGGGGCAAAATTCTGGCTAGCATGATGGGTATATTAGTGTCATGCAGAGAAAGAGTACTTACCACTTTGAAGAGAAAAAATGAGATCACTTATTCACCACTGCTTCACCATTATCAACAGAGTCTTAGGAGATCAAGATGCTCTCCTCTGAGTGGGGAGGAGGCAAATTGCTACTTCTTTTGCTCCTCTTAAACCTACACAGAATATAATTAGTGATGCCTGTTGAGTTTGTGTTTTTTTTCTTTTAAACTTCATCTTGCATATGCTTGTTTCCATTATTATTTTCTTTGCAACAAGAGCAGTAGGTGGGGGAAATATTGTCTGCTGCTCATTTCTGAGCAAACCAAATGTCACCCAAAGCATTTTGTCATTAAATCCCTGAAAGGCTTATCCTGAACAGCAGCCAAAAATTTGGATTTGGATTATATTAGAGGCTTTCAACTGTTGAATTTGCAGCTGAAATTAATCAACTCAAAGGAAATAGTTGAATGTTCATGTAAGTGAAAAGGACTGGTTAAAAGAGAGACAGATATAGAGAAGAGAGAAAGAAAAGGAGACAGAAGAATTGAGAGGGACAAAGACAGAGACAGACTGAGAGAGACAGAAAAGAAAAAAGGTGTTCATAAAACACAACATTTAGGTGTTCATATCAGAGGACATAGAGCACAAGGAAAGATATGGCAACACAGTGGACATTGTGTATAGATCACAAATTTTTTTTTCTCTGGGGCCTCACATTTGAAAGAGCAACAGTAAATTTGGGGGCATAGGAAAATAATTTTGATGCTTACTTATGAGATTGTCTGACAACAGGCAGTTTAATATTTCTTACTTTGGACACTTCCTTTTCATTTCAGTCATTCTACTTCATTATTTCTTATAACACAACTGATGGGTCCAGAAAACATTACTGTTTAGTCATTTTTCAGTCTTTCCAACTCTTTGTGACCCCATGTAGGATTTTCTTGGCAAAGATACTGGACTGGTTCACCATTTCCTTTTCCAGCTCATTTTATAGATGAGGAAACTGAGGCAAATAGGCTTAAGTGACTTGTCACACAGCTAGTAAGTGTGTGAGGCCAGACTTGCACTCAGGAAAATAAATCTTCTTGACTCCAGGTCTAGTACTCTATCCACTGCACCACCTAGTTGTCCCATCCAGAGAGTAGTAATAAGATAATCAGATAATATATTTCTTAATTTCTTAATTTAGTCATTTAATTTTCTATTCCAAGTATCTGAGAACCAAAGAGGTTAAGAGACTTGCCATGGGTCATACAGATAAGTGAATGACAGAGTTGGGATTCAAATCAAGGTCCTTTAATTCCAAATTGAGTATTCTCTCAATCATATCACACTGCTTCCCAAATGCTGGGTGGTCATTTTAAGCAGTACATTAAACTGGGAGTAATAGGACATATATCCTATTTGGTTTATCAATAATTAATGGTGTGACTTTGGCCAAGTAAGCAACTTAATTGCTAAAATAGGAAAAATTAATACCTGTCCTGCTTGTCTCTCCCTCAAAGGGTCTTTAGTCTATGTGTATGTGTAGGGGGCAAGAATAAAATCAGTTAATACACATATATGTTTGTGTGAATGAAATGTTCTAGACAAATGTAAGTAATAATGACCCAAATCAGGAAGATATTAGCACTTCTGGGTATGAACCTATGTAAGTACATTTGGATAAAACATCATTGAACAATATGGTAGGAGTATAATTAATTCATTCAAGCAGATTATCAGGGAATATGAAGATTCAAATTTGAGTCTCAGTTTTGCCATTTGCTTTTTTTGGCCATCATCATCATTATCATCCTCATTTCCCCTCCCCCTACTCCTTTTTCTTCTCCTACAACTCCTTCTTCTTTGAAAATGAGGCAAATAAGTTTGCTATTCAAACTTTTGTGGGAGGCCAGAGGTTGACAGGAACTGTGACACAGAAGCAGAATGATAAGTAAAAATTCTTGTACCTGAGGCAAGTACCACAAAATGTTCCCAGGGCATTCAACTTGGAACATGCTCTCAAATAAATTTTTTATGGATGATTAAGTTTGGCTAGGAGAGGACCTCAGATTTGGGGATGCAGAGTTCTATGCTGGAAAGACTCCAGGAAATCAAACCCTATGGAGACCCTGGGACATTATAAGGCAATTGCTGGGTTGATGGGAGCCTGATGAAAGAAGTAAATCAGGAGGAGGACAGCCTGCAGAAGTTTACTCACCTAAGCTACAGCTGTGGAGATCAGAGGAATAAGTAGTACATGATAGCTTCTTATTTTAACTAATTATTCTCTCTAAGTAGATTCTAAACTCAATTAATTCTACCTAATAAAATAATATAAATGGTGTCAGTGGTCCTCTGAATTTTGATGCTGTGGAGCAAAATCTTAGTCACCCCACCTTAGTTATGGCTTTGGGAGAGATTTCAGAATGGACTCATGACACATGATCAGAGATGGCAGGGGGAAACAACAGCAACAACAACAACAACAAAACAGGCACCATGTGCTTAGGAACTATGAAATGCAATGTCTACTGGGAACCCTAATAAGTATATGCTTGTAAGCAAATTGGACTACAGAGCTTTCTTGAGAAGGATTGCTTATTACAATGTCAATATTTTTCATGAGTTCAGATAGAAGCTTACTTTGTTTTCTTTAACTGCTAAGTTTTTTTCTTCTTTAAGCATTTTGAACTGTGTGCTTGTAAGAGGAATTGGTGACAATATGGTAGATACTGTTATAGACAGCAAAACTATATTAGTGGAGGACCTCAACTGTCCCCACCCAGAACTTTACAAATCCAACCAAAAAATGCACAATAAAGAAACTAAGGAGATGAATAGAATATTAGATAAGTTAGGTATGACAGACCATTGGAGAAAATTAAATGGGAACAAAAAGGAATATACCTTTTTCTCAATGGCACATGACACCTACATGAAAATAGACCATGTATTAGGGCATAAAAATCTCAAAATCAAATGTAGAAAGGCAGAAATACTAAATGTATTCTTTAAAGATCATAATGCAATAAAAATTACACTCAACAAAAGGGCAGTGGAGATATAGATTACAAATTAATTGGAAACTAAATAATCTAATCCTAAAAAATAAGTAGGTCAAAGAATAAGTCATAGAAACAATCAATAATTTCATTAAAGAGAATGACAACAATGAGACAACATACCAAAATTTATGGGATGCAGCCAAAGCAGTACTTGATGGGGAGTGGGGTATTAACTTCTCCAAACTCTTACATCAACAAAGTAGGAAAAGAGCAGATCAATATATTGGGCATAAAACTAAAAAAAAAAAAAATAGAAAAAGAAAAAATTAAAAATCCCCAATTGAGCACCAAATTGAAAATCAAAGGTGAGATTAATAAAACTGAAAGTAAAAAAAAAGCTATTGCTCTAATAAATAAAACTAGTAGCTTGTCTTTATAGAAAAAAAATAAGGTAACTAAGTCATCAGTTAATTTGATTAAAATGATAGAGAGTATCCAGCATCAAAAATGAAAAGGGTGAAATCACCAAAGAAATAGATATTTAAGCAATCATTAGGAAATATTTTGCCCAATTACATGCCAATAAATCCAAATGATCTGAGTGAAATCGATGAATATTTAGGAAAATATATATTAACTAAATTAACAGATTGGGAAATACAATGCCTAAATAACCCCATTTTAGAAAAAGAAATTTGAACAAGCCATTAATGTGCTCCCTACAAAAAAATTCCCCAGGGCCAGATGGGTTCATCAGTAAATTCTAGCAAACATTTGAAGTACAATTAATTCCAATATTATATAAACTATTTGGAAAAATAGGTAAAGGACAAATACTAGTAAGGTGATTACAGCAATATATCACAAGGATTATACTATGATCTATTGCAAGGATATACACTATGACCAGGTGAGATTTATATCAGGAATGCAGGGTTATTCAGTATTAGGAAAACTATCAAGAAAATTGACCATATCAATAACAAAACCAACAGAATGGTTATCACAGTAGATGCTGAAAAAGCTTTCAACAAAATACAGCACCTATTCCTATTAAAAACACTAGCAAGCATAGGAATAAAGGCAACATTTCTGAAAATGTTAAGCAGTATCTATCTAAAACTATCAGCAAGCATTATCTGTAATGGGGAGAAGCTAGAAGCCTTACCAATAAGATCAGGGGTGAAGCAAGAATGCCCATTGTCACCACTATTATTCAATATAGTACTAGAAATGCCATTCCCTCAGATTCACCTTGTTTCCATATTTTCTGCTTATGTATATTCCTTCTAGCTGTATTATTAGTGGTACAATTTTTAGGAATTTCAAGTATCATCTTCCCATGTAGGGATGAAAACAGTGCAGCTCCATTGAATCCTTTATTTTTTTCTTTTCCCTTTTTTTCTTTTTCGGCTTCTCTTGGGTCTTGGTATAGAACATCAAATTTTTGGTTTAATTCTAATTTTGTCTTTATGAAAGCTTGAAATCTTTCTATTTTATTGAATGACCATTTTTTTTGCATTGATGTATTATGCTTAATTTCACCAGGTAAGTGATTCTTGGTTGTAATTCTAGCTCCTTTGTCTTCTGTAAAATCACGTTCCATGACCTTCAATCTTTTAATGTTGTAATTGCTAAGTCCTGTGTAATCCTGATTGCTACTCCTGGATATTCAAAGTGTTTCTTTCTCACCATTTGTAGTATTTTTTCCTTGGCCTGATAGTTCTGAAGTTTGGCTGTAATGTTCCTTGGAGTTTTTATTTTGGGATCTCTTTTCCGAGGGGATCACTGGATCCTTTCAATGACGATTTTGCCCTCAAATTCCAGGATATGAGGGCAGTTTTCCTTGATAATTTCATGAAAGATGCAGTTCAGGTCCTCTTTTTGATTGTCACTTTCAGGTAGTCTAATGATTGTGACATTTTCTCTCCTGGATCTATTTTCCAAGTCATTTGTTTGTGCAATGAGGTATTTTACATTTTCTTCTATTTTTTCATTCTTTAGGATTTGTTTGATTGATCCTTGATGTCTCATGGAGTCATTAGCTTCCACTTGCCCAGTTCTAACTTTTAAGGAGTTGTTTTCTTCAGTTAGCTTTTGTACTTCCTTTTCCATGTGGCCAATTCTACTTTTTAAGCAGCTGTTTTCTTTTCCCAAGCTACTGACTCTTTCTTTTCTTGTTTTTTTTTCCACAATTCTCTTGGTTATCCTCATTTCTTTTCCCAATTTTTCTTCTACCTCTCTAATGTTATTTTTAAGCTCCTTTTTGAGCTCTTCCATGAGTTATTTCTAGGCTTAAGACCACTTCCTATTTTTGTTTGGTGCTTTGCCCATAGGTGTTTTGACATTGTTGTCCTCTTCTGAGTTTGTGTTTTGATCTTCCCTGTCACCATAATAACTTTCTATGGTCAGATTCTTTTTGTTGTTGTTGTTTTTTCCTCATCTTTATTGGCCTTTCCTCTTCCTGGGGTGGAAGAGGCCCTGTCTCAGACTTCTTGTGCCAGGGGGCTTCAAGCCCTTGATGTTTACCTGGGTGCTGCACTTATGTTGCCTTGAGGTCCACAGGGAACCCTTGTTTCTGGTGCTGCACTGAAGAGGTGGTGTGATGGGTGGCTGGCACTACTGGAGGCCATAAGGGTCTTGCAGCTTACCTGGTGCTGAGCCAGGGTCCTAGTGCTGGTGTCTGGTCTGTGTTGAGACCAGTGGGGTTGATTCTACATTTCTCCAGGGCTACACTGAAGCAGGTGTTGGTCTGGTCACTGGACTCTGCCTGTTTGTCCAGGGCTATGCTAAAGCATGTGATGATGCTTGGAGCTGGAGTCTGCCCATTCCACTGGCTAATCTGAGGCCCAGTATATGGGGTTCTGGTGTTGGAGTTTGCCTGCTCCAATTCACTGAGGCTCAGGATTTCCTGCTGGGTTGCTGAGGTGGAGCTTGGGGCTGCCTTGCTGGAATGCTTCCTTTCCTGGACTGAGATCCCCTTTTACTTGAGTGAGACAGACCTTTCCTGCTAATTTTCCAATTTTCTTGGACTAAAAGATTGTTTTGCCCCATCTTTTTGTTGGTTCTGCTATTCCAGGATTTGTTTTGGGTGCTATTTTATGGTTGTTTGGAGGTGAATATGTGAGAGTTACGGTGATTTGCTGCTTACTTCACCCTCTTGGCTCCTGGAAGTTCTTTCCCCAGTAGAACTTCCTGGGACATTTTGGCCCATGAATTTTCCTGAAGGTTTTCTCCCCACCATCAAGGACTGTGGAAAGGCCTGTTTTAATAGCTTCCAAAGTCTGCCATTGGTTTGTTCTTAGTTGAAATACTGTGGAAGATGCAGATGTTTTTGCACCTTTCTGAATTAAGCATTCTTCCAAAGTTTCTGAGTACCAGCCCAGCCATTGCATACAGAGAGAGAATAGGTAAGATCACAGCATGAGGCACTAATGCTGCGAGTTGGGGCAGAGCACTTTGGGATTTTTATTTTGTTCCAAGTTGACAGCTGACAATGCTGTATCCATCTAACAAACCTTCTTGTTCTTTGCTTTAATTCTGAGTGTTCAGGGCATTAATTAAAGGCTCCTTCTAACCTCTTTCAGAGAAATTCTGTCAGAAAGAGCAATGCTGTCAGCAGAAATGTGTCATCACTCAGTACTGGAGTGATAGAAGGAAAATACCAATAAGTCCATTAAGCAAAACAGGAGCTAACAGGCAGTAAGACAAATTTCCTAGATAGGGACCATTTCCCTGCAAATCCTTATTGATATCTTCAAGGTTACACTTGACTTGTGCATATAAAATATGTACAAACAAGAGCAGAGTCTAATAATTCAGAGAGCAAGAATGAAATGTGACAACCTTTTCATGATGAAAAAGAAGTAAAGAAATCAATCGCTTATTCTGTTGTGTTAAAAAAATGAATTGGCTTATTAAAAAAAACTTTAATGTAGTTAAGAAGAAGCTTCCTCAAAATAGGGAGAGGGAAAGAGAAATAAGAATAGTTTATCAAAGATTTACTTATGACTATACAACATGATATCCTGGAAAAAGAATGGACTAAGAGGCCAGGTTTATGGTTGGCAAATGACACATTGGGTAATTTTAAGCAAGCTATTTAACCTTTCTGTGACTCAAATTATCCACAGTTTGAAAATGGCAAACTTATTATCATCATCAAAAGCTTTCACTATAAAGCAGCCCAGGTAAGGTGCTCTATCTGGTAGCATGCCATACAAATCAAGTTAACTGTGGCCCTGTGCCAACTAGGAATTTACACTAAAAGGCAAAAATCATGACCCACATGAATGCATCAAAAGGCAGAAAGTCCCCCAGTGTATTGAACACTGTGGACTATTTGTTTGCATCATGTATAAGCATTAGCTGTAAGTTATTTTCTGAAATACAAAGTGAAATATGCATGTTTTGTGTCAGAAATGGATGATGGTGGTAGTGGGGTGTGTGTGTGTGTGTGTGTGTGTGTGTGTGTGTGTGTGTGTTTGTATGTGCTAGAACTTATCTCATCTCCAGTTATTTTGTTAAATATCCTATAGAAAGTCTACTTTATTAATATTAAGGGAAAGAAGAGGGAGATTGATGAGAGTAGATAAGAAAGTTGTACTGGTTTGCTTTTGATTTCTTTTCATATAACATTCTGATTGTCAAGCTAAGACCATACAGAAGTATAACTGTATACACTTGGATCCCTAATTAATGTTAGTAGTTGCTTTGCTCTAAATCTCCCCTGATAGAATATAAGCTTTTTGAAGGCAGGGACTACTTTATTTTTGTCTTATATCCCAAGTGTCTAACATGGTGTTGGGCACCTAATAAATTCTAGGTAATTGATTTACTGTTGACTCCAAGCCATATTTCATGAGTGAAGCATGTACTATTTCAAAAATTTAGGAATAAAATGTCCCAGAACAGGACTCTTTGACTGACCACATGCAAACTTTCTTCCTCATTCTGTAAAAAAAAAGGAAAGATTTCTCTTAAGAGGTTTTCACACACTTCCTCCTTTCCCTCATGGTATGGACAGGAGACTTCAGGGTGCTTTTTTAGAAACCTTAGTTCAGTCTGGAAACTCAAGATTTAAGGACAGAAGAAATCAGGTAATATACTTTAATTATCTAAGGGATTCTAATTGTTAACTTTAAAGTTGTAAGTTATGAGATACGTTTTATATAGAACACAATGGAATGTTTTGAGATTGTTTCTATGTCTAACTACATTCAGTAAAAATCAGTTCATTTCAATTCAATTCAACAAATGTTTATTAAGTGCCAGAAACCTTGCTATGTGCTTGGAAAAAACAGGAAAAAAAACTAAAAAAGAAAGAAGAAAATAGTACCTGTCCTCAGGAAACTTACAATATGGGGATTTAATCATTGTCTGGTTAGTGTAAAAATATAAATCAAACTAAATAATTTAGGATATAAAATGACCTTTTGGAGCTGAGTTATAAAGTTTAACAACTTGTATCAAGCAAATTAATATGGCAAATATTGAGTTTCTTTTATGCATGGCGATACTGCCTGAGTCTTTGTTATGTAATGATAAAGTTGAAACAAATTCAAACCAAAACAGTGGGCCTAAATTATCGGAAGGAACAAGAAGCTACGTATGATGTATTTTGAGAAAGATTAAGCAGATTGCAGGGATCATGGCAATATTATTTTCCACTGCCTTTAAAAACAAGTATCAAATTTAAGAATCATAGCTTCTGTTCTAACATTTGGGGGGAAAGCTACATTTAGTCAATATATAGAACCCCATATGTATTAAGAAAGAGCTTCATTGTACACAATAACAGCTACATTGTGTGATGACTAATATTGATAAACTTAATCCTTCCCAGCAACACAAGGATCTAAGACATCTCCAAAAGCCTCATGATAGACAATGTTATCCACATCCAAAGAAAGAACTATGGAGTTGAATGCAGATCGAAGCATACTATTTGCTATTTTTTTTCTTCTGTTGAGTTTTGTTTCCTCTTTCTGGTGGTTCCTCCTATTGATTCTAATTCTTACCTACAACGTCACTACTGTGAAAATATGTTTAATAGGAATGTGTATGTAGAGCCTGTATCAGATTGTGTGCCATCTTGGGAGGGTGGTGGGGAGGAAGGGGGAGAAAAATTTTAAACTCAAAAGCATGTGGAAGTGATTGTTGATAAATCAAAATAAATTAATTAAAAAAAAGGGAAGAGTTTCGTTTATCTTTCCCATTGACACATTAGACAACATCAGCCTCATTCCTCGTAAGACTACAGTTTACAAAGGGTATGAGTTTTAAATTTTGAAAATGACTCATTGAGAAACCTCAAAAGTTTGGGTCAAATTCTCTGATATTGTTAATTTCTAGTTATATTTTCAGCAACTATCTCTGGGCTGGCTCTTCTTATCCTGTCCTGCCCCACTGCTGACCACAACACATTTATTAAAAGTAGCTGAGATAAACTTTTTGAAGCCTTGAATTTCTTTTAAATTGTATCAACCTCATTTTTTTTTCAACTTTATCTCCGAATCAAGTACAGCACTGACTTTCCACATTAGCTTCCACTTCTGAAACTGTATCCAATTCATCACAGGCATTGTAAAAGAGATAAAAGCAACAATTTAGGACAGGTCAGGAGTAGCTTTTCCTTATCTGTCTTCAGTTTTAAAAGGCATGGATCCCAGGGAGTCAAGATGAACTGTCACCACTACCACCCTGCTGATCCAGTGTTACCCATAAAGTAAGTCAAAAAGTCCTTGGAAAATGCCAATGTGTATCTCCTTTTCTATTTGCTTGAACTATTCAACATTAAAATCCAGAATGAAACATATGCATTATAAGAAATACTCTTTTTGGACATTCCAGAAACACTATAGGCAAACATGATTTTTTTCCTCCTCTTAGTCATAAATTTGGCTTTATCCATGTTCTCACTTATTTGCATATACATATTTTTATCTATCCTACCGTTTCTCCAAAAAAAAAAAAATCAGCAAAGATAAATTGTGTTCTCCAGTAGAAACCTTGAGATCTTTCATAAATAGACATTGGAGGGGGGAGGGGAGGAACTAAGAAATAGAGTAGTAGAAAGAGCATTTCTTTGATTGGCCCTCAGAAAGAAATGACAAAGGTTCAGTTTTGATTCTCTGGTACTCTTCATTTATGGTTTCCATCAGTCTGATTTTACATGTTTTTGGAATTTAGCCCCAAGGCACATGACCTTGATGACTGCATTAAAGAGGTGGCTGAGGGAGATGAACAGATACGGAGAATTAAAAATACTGAAATGTGGACAATTTCTTATTAAGAATTTATTTTCTTGCATTTAGTATATGGTGGTAGAAAGAACATGGTTTAAATCTCACCTCTCTTCCTGCTTGGGTGTTGATGGGCTTGAACTCTCTGGACCTCATTTCCTTAACTATAAAATGATGGGGTTAGAATAAATTGCCTCTATGGTCCCTTCGAGATCTAAGTCTATGATCCCATTACCCTATTTGTGAAACTCTGAGACAAATATTTTATTTTTTCTGCAAAAAATTACCATCAAAGGTTTATTTTAAAATGATGAAAACCAAGTAACTGCTCTTTTACTTATAGTCCTCTAACAATATAATTATA
Source organism: Vombatus ursinus (assembly GCF_900497805.2). Lineage (NCBI taxonomy): Eukaryota > Metazoa > Chordata > Mammalia > Diprotodontia > Vombatidae > Vombatus > Vombatus ursinus. Next base: position 25,252,464 of record NW_020954559.1, read on the forward strand.
TATGTATGTATGTATTATATGGGGGCAGCTAGGTGGTGCAGTAGGTAGAGCACTGGGCTTGGAACCAAGAAGACTCATCTTCCTGAATTCAAATCTGGCCTTGGACCCTTACTAGCTATGTGACCCTTGGCAAGTCACTTAATCCTGTTTGCCTCAGTTCCTCATCTATGAAGTGAGCTGGAGAAGGAAATAACAAACTACTTGAGAATCTTTGCCAAGAAAACCCCAAAATAAGGTCACAAAAAATTGGACACAACTGAAACAACTCAACAGCAACATGTATTATACATATGTGTGTATATATTTATGTACATATATAAAATATATGTGTGCATGTATATACACACATATATGTACTATGTGTGTATATCTCTAGACCAATCCTCAAAGTCCCTGCTAACTTATAAAAAGTTGACAATTTTCACTAGTGGGATTATTCCTACTGATTAAAGCATAGTTCCTTGAAGTATTGCCATACCAACAATATGACTACTGCTATTGTCATATTATTGAAGCACCTTTGAGAAATGGATACTTGGCTGTTTGTAAGTGATCCTGAGTCTTTTGTCAAAATGTTATTGGAGATATAGGAATAGATTGAGTAAGATTAAGGTCCATAGTGAGGAATGAGATATAAATTTGGATGTAGAAGTTAATGGATGAATAAATATTTATTTAACACTTACTATTTGCAAAGCACTGTATTAAGTGCTAGAGATGAACATGAAAAAAGCTGACAGTCCCACTTTCAAAGAGCTCCTATTCTAATGGAGGAGAAAACACCATATGAAGGCCAGTCAATCAGTTAATCAATAAACATTTAAGTGCCTACTCTGTGCCAAGAATTGTGCTAAGCACTAAGGTTACAAATATGATAAAAGATAGTGCCTGTCTAAAGGAATTTGAAGTCTAATGGGGGGGGGAAGCAATACATGAAAGGAAGCTGAAAAGAGACAGGGGTATAGGGGTGTAGGGAAAAGGGCAGGGAAGACCTCTGTTATGTAGGGACATAATGGAGAAGTTCAAAAGAGTATAGCTGGCTGGGAAATGAAGATATGACTGCTGCCCTTTGCATCCTCTTTGAATGGAGGTTGTAGGAGGATTGCTCCATTCAACCCTCCAATCAGAGAGGTCCTAGGATAGAGGGTACTGACGAGGGATGACTACCAAGGATGATGGATCTTGCAGGATGATGAAGTTCTTAGAAATGTCCAAAGGATGCAGCAGGGTATGGAATGAAGATAAGGTTCCAGTGTATAAATCAGATTTAAGTCTTCAAGTCATGGTTCTTAAGGTCCAGCGGCAAACAAAAGAGTGACGCATCTTTTTAAATGATACAATCATATTAGTTTCTGATGTTGAACTATTGGTTAGTTCCAAGGTCTTTGGTGGCAATAACTTTCTTTTTTTAATCTTTAGTAGCTCTGGCTGCTGACAAAATAGGGACTATAGCACCTAAGATGCAATTGCCAGGCCACATCTCCACAGAGATTGCTTCCCTGGATGAAGGCTGTAGGGGCTGGGATAGGATAGAAGCACAGTAGGTTGTCTGAAGTGGGGAGAAGTTAAAGTGTTTTACTTGATTTGGAAATAATGGGGGAAGGGTACAATTTAAAATGATTTCAATACTTTATGAGTTAATCACAACTAGTTTTAGTTCTCAACTGTGAGTGGAGTGGGGAGATGTAGCCAGAAAGTAAGTCATGTAAATAATACTGAGCAGCATAAATGGACTCTAAACTCAATATGAGTCAGCAGTGTGATATGGCAGGTGAAAAGCTAGAGCAATCTTATACTGCATTAATTCAAATATAGTGTTTGGTGCAAGAAAGGTTACAGTCCTGCTGTGCTTTCTTCCCGGGTCAGGCCAAATCGAGAATAATGCATCTGGTTTGGGATCCCATATCTTAGATGAAATATTGATTGGCAACTTGAAACGTGTCCAGAAAATGGTGATGAGGATGGTGAGGGAACTCAAAATCACATTATAGTAGGATTAGTTGAAGCAATTGAGGATATTTCACCTGAAGAAGAAAAGACTTGGGCAGGGATGGGGGGAACAGGCATATGACAGCTGTCTATATTGTAGTTTGTCAGTGTGGGAAAGTGATTGAATTTTGGCTCTGAAGGACTAATAGGCAAAGCTTATACAGGAGTGGATTTTGGCTCCACATAAGGAAATCTTTCAAACAATTTCAACTGTCCAAAACTGAAATGGGTTGCCTCTACTTACTGACATAAAAGTGTTTTCAGAATCAGCTATATATGAGTGATCAGATTTTCAGTAGGAAGGCAGCTAGATGGTGCAGTGGAGAGAGTGCTGGTTCTGGAGTCAGAAAGACTCATCTTTGTGAGTTCAAATTTAGCTTTAGACACTTACTAGCTGTGTGATCCTGGGCATGTCAATTAACCCTGTCTGCCTTAGTTCTTCATCTGTAAAATGAACTGTAGAAGGAAATAGCAAATAGTTCCAGTATCTCTGTCAAGAAAACCCAAGTGGGGTCTCAGAGAGTCAGACATGACTAGAAATGACTGAATGAACAAACAAACAAACAAAAAATGCCTATTGAATCTTTTCATTTAACTGTTCTATAGAGATCTCAAACCTAATATATCTAAAACTGAAGCATTATTCCTCTCTCCTCCCCCCTCCAACCCTATTCTTCCAAACCCAGATTCACAACTTTGGAGTCATCCTCAGTTCTCCTATGTTCAATTAGCTGCCTTGTTATTTCATAACAAACCCCCCTTTTCTCTTACTTCATTCTTTCTCATTTTTTATCTGTTTCTTCTTTCACAACTGTGACTAATATGGAAATATTTCTTTCACGATAGCACATGTATAAACTATATCAAACTGCCTACCATTTTCAGAAGAGGGGAGGGGAGGAAGGAAAATTTGGAACTCAACATTTTGTAAAAATAAATGCAAAAAATTTTCTTAGCATGTAACTGGGAAAAAATAAAATACTACTAAAACAAAAGCAAACTAACAAGCAAAAACTCCTTAACAAGTGTTATGTTCATCCCTTCTGTACACTCACTCCACAGCCACCTTAGTTCAGATCCTTATGACCTCTCACCTGGACTATTACAAAGAGCCTATTAATTAGATTTTTCTGCCTCCAGTCTCTCTCTTCCCCAATCTATTTGCAACCAGTAGGTAAAGTGATATTCCTGAAATTGAGTTCTGAGCATGCTATGACCCTATTCAAAAAACTCTTGATTCTAAGATAAAATGCAAACTTCTGTATTTGGAATTTAAAACTTCAAAGTCTCAGACTTATTGCATGCTATTAGCATTACCTAAAGGACATTCTAGTAAAACTGGTCTACTTCATTTTCCCCAGTACGTGACATTATCTTGCCCAACTCCCTGTCTTTGCACAAGGTGTTTTACTTTAGCTTAAATACGCTTCTTAACATCCTCAGAGAATCTTGAGCTTCTTTCAAGGTTCAGTGCAAGCACCACTTCCTACCCAAGGCCTTATCTTGATCCTCCTAGCCCCTATCACTGAAGTGCTAGAGCACTCCCCTCACCAACAAATTATTTTGTATATAATTTGAACTTATTTCTCTTCATGCATGTTGTTTCTCACATCCCATCCTCCCAATAGAATGAATGTTCTTTGAGATTAGGGACCACTTTATTTTTATCTTTACACTCCCTCTACCTAGCAGAGTATCTGAGATAATGTGATTAATATATGCTTGTTGAGTTTTAATGATATTCAGAGATATTTAAAAAAATTTTTTAATTTTTTTAGTTTAAATTTTAAATTTAAATTTAAATTTAATTTTTTTAATTTAAAAATTTTTAAGAGGGGAAGATACCAAAAGAATAGAATATGTTATGTATTTCTACTACCCCTTCCAACTGAAAAAGAAACCTAGAAGGCATTAGTAACTACTTACAGATATGCTTATTTTCTTATTTCTGTGACACTTATGAGAATGGCCTTTGAGCACTTTGAAGGTATTTTTAAGGAAAAAATGAGAAAAGAATAGACATTCATTCACAGGTGTCTTTTGATGGCAGATTATATTTTCACTTTTTTTGCAAGGCAAATAGGGCTAAGTAACTTGCCCAGGGTTGCATAGCTAGTAAGTGTCAAGTATCTGAGGCCAAATTTGAACTCAGGTCCTTCTGACTCCAGTGCTGGTTCTGTATTCACTGTGCCACCTAGCTGCCCCCACATGTTCATTTTTACACAAGTGAATGAGACTTGCTGAGGATATCTATATCTATGTCTATATCTATGTCTCTTTATCTATAAATCTAAACACATGCACATATATGCCCACACACACATATACATACACACAGATACATGTATATATACAGATATCTGTGTATATCTAAATATATATATATATACACAGATATCTATGTATATAAATCCTGATGTTTACTTTTTGTTAATTTCAGAAATTAAAAAAAATGACTTGGCAGAACAAGATGATGCCTTAAGGGGCTGCTATGCATAAATATGGGACAGTTAGTTGGGGCAGTGAATAGAGTGTTGGGCTTGGAGTCAGAAAGACTGCTCTTCTTAAATTCAAATCTGACCTCAGACATTTACTAGCTGTGTGACCCTGGGTAAGTCACTTTGTCCTGTTTGCCTCAGTTTCTTCATGTGTAAAATGAGCTGGAGAAGGAAATGGCAAACCACTCCAGTATCTTTTCTAAGAAAAACCTCAAATGGGTCAGAAAGAGTCAGATATGACTGAAAAATGACTGAACAACAACAAAATGAGTGTGTGTGCAGAGTTTTTGTATTTAAATATTATTTTGCCTGGGCTCCTAAATGTTGGGAGATACATATAGTATTCTTTCAACTTGAATCCTAATTTAAATATTTATGAAATCATTTTCGTTTCCTACTATCTCCATTCAGTTTAGGTTTTGGGACTTAGGTGATTTTCCCCTCTTATTTTCTTCCTTATCTTAGCTTGGAGGGACTTTTTTGAGCTGATATAGTCTGAGGATTCCAAGAAGCTTACCTTCCTTTTGTCCTTCACCTCCCCCATCTAGGACAGGCTTATATATCCTATTGCACCTGACATGTCTGAGATGACATGAATGAATGCCTCTGTACACCTTTAGCCATCTCTCTCCTTATTACCTGACAGAGCTGGCTGTCCCATCTCTCTTCTTGTCTTTTCTGTTCTAGCAAGCAGTCTCTTGTTAACCTTGACAGTGTCTCTCAGAGTGTTACCCATCAGGTGGGAGTTCTTCTTCACCGTGTTTGCTGTTGCTCAGAGACTACACAAATCCATGTCAAAATTGACATAATGAGATAAAAAACAGAACATTTTGAGAAGTGAATTTCTTTTAACTCTGTATGGTAAATGTTGCCTTTCAGGAAGCAAATGGCCATTTTCTTTAAGAAATTTTCAAACTGAATGTGAACCCAGTGGGAATTGTAAACTGCTAGTGGGGATCTCAGAGTGATGAAATCCACAGGCTGTTGGCTTTTGAAATCATTTCTGAAGAGGTACATGCATTTCTTGTAACAGCAGAGTGTGAGGAAGATATAAATATACTCATAAAACAGTTCCTACTACAATGCTCTGAATACTTCAGGCTTTCTCTTTACCTTCTACATTTTGGGTTATGTTATCTCAACTAGTAACTACTGGGAATTTCAAAGTCAATTCGATGAATTTGTCATAGATTTCAAAATTGTATTAACACCTCTAGTTGTGGGGAAAGATGAAACATATCTTTAAGCTTTACTAAGTTGTTTTCAGTGTTTCTCAGACAGAATATCACTTTGATCATTTATCTATAATTTTCCTGAATGGAAAAAAATGAGGCTTTGAGGGCTGGACTGCATCATTCCCATTGAGGTACATGGAGAATTTCAAAGGCAGAGGCTGTCAATCACTGGGGCTTTTAGGAGTGCTGGAAGCTGAAAGACTATGCAGACCACACAAGCAGTTTCTCCATGTTTTCTAGCTGCTTGGTTAACAAAGGGGACTGGCCTCACGTGAGAAAAAAAAAGGTTTACTGTAGTGATACTCTGTCATTAATTACAAAGCCCAATGGATCCCTTGGGCATCCAAAATAACTAATGAAAAAATATGACTTTCATTGCTTGTTCAGGATGTGAACTAGAGCCACCTTTAGCACGAGATTTCAAAATGTATCCATCATATTAATTAAAGTTTCTCTGGATATTAGATTAAATTGAAGGAAATAACTGAGGGTAAAAATTATTTTCCATGTCCCTAATTAATTACGTATAGTAACAAGCAAATTAAATAATTACATATCCTTTTGGTAAGATCATGGTCTTTGAGATATTTTGCAAGCCTACACCAGCTTTATTACAATTGCACATTTGATCTCAGTAATTTTTTTTAAAAAATCATTTATTTTAGCATTAAGAATTTGTGTTAAAAAGACAATAATTATTAAACTATGATAATCTTCTTTGAGAGGAGAATCTGAATTAAAAAAAATTATTTCTGTAACTTTAGTACCTAGCATAGTACCTGTACATAGTAGGTGCTAAATAAGTATTGCTGAACCATCAGAATTCTTTGATAAGGTATATGGGAGAAAAAACAGTTCTTTGTCTAAAAATATTATAGAAGAGTATTTATGTAAAGGATGTGTGATGGTGACTTTATAAGTGAAAAGACATATTCTCATTTGACCCTACTTTTGGAAACTATCTTTGAAAACTGATGCATGCAATTTTCATGTATTATCAAAAGGTAGAGTGGTTCAGTGGAAATAACAATGTACTTTCAGTCAGAGAATCTGAATTCAAATCTTGGCCACATTCCCTGGATGATTTTGGGCAGTTAAAGACTAAATAAATATGTAAAATGAAAGAGGTTAGACTAGATCACTTCTTTCCTTCCTTGTAGTTCAACATTTGTGAGCATGTGAACTTCTAAAGTCCCTTTGTTTCTGATTCTATGAATCTATGAACTTTTTTGCTCTTGGTTAAATCAATCATCTATCGTCTTTCCTCTTGACACTGATTGAAATAACTAGTTATTTGGACTCTGCTTATTCTGTTACCATGACAGAGAATGATGATGCATAAACTCACCTAAAACTTGGAGCTGTAACAATACTGACACATTTCTGCCAGCACATGTGTTAGAAAAAACTTACGTATCTTATCCTTTATATAACAATGTGACCCCCAAAGAATCAATTGCTGAAGAAGTGCCTTTGTGCAGACATACATTTCTCAAAGGCAAATATTCTTCCCCAATTCCATCATTTTTTTCCTACTTTTAGTATATAGACATCATAACTGATACAGGGGTATGTCTTAAGAAGAGTTTTAACTATTTGTTTGTTTGTTGCCATGAAAAAAATGACTGAATGGAAGTGGTTTTTTATTGAAATGGAAATAGGAAACTTCAGGGTAACTCTGCATGAAAGCTTAGCAAAAGCAAATTGCATCCATGGGTAATTAGGGTACAACAATCCTTGCTCCCTGGTTTAGTACAATTTGGAACTAATGCACATCCCAGCTGGTGCAGAGAACATTCTCATTGACTAAACAGCAGGGAGGAGGGCTTGAAGTTTTGCATATTATTCTATAGCAACATTTAACAAGTCATGTCATTAATTGGAAGGAAAAAAATATGGCTTATTCTCCAGGAGTGGTATCACTTGTAGTTATGAGGCCAGGTCCTTCCCAAGCAGTGGAATCTAGGCTTTAGGAAAAAAAAATACAACATATGTAGAAATCCAAAACAAATCTTCATGTAGTAGAGATGATTTATATACATATTAAAAAAACACTTTTGGAAGAGCTTTTGATACTGAAAATGAGAATGCATTTGTACATTAATAGGCATGACTTGGTAATCATCATTTTTGAAGACTTGGTCCCCTTTGCAAGGACTTAAAAGGTCACTGGGAATACAAAAATCATGACAGATTGCTTGAAAGTTTGCAGTAAACACTGGTCTGAAAAGACTGTAACAATCTCCATCTGTTCAGTGCACACTTGAAAAGCATCTAAGAGCCGAAACAGCAATACCAAATTACCTGTGATGACACTGCCTTTCTTCTGATGGCAGTTTAATTTTCACTCTTTAGTTTGGGGAACCAAAAAAGTTGTGGTTTGGCCATAAATATTTAATAGATGTGTGTGTGTGCATGTGTGTGTGTTTGTATGGTTGAGATACTTTCATATAGTTACATGACAGTTGGCCAGTAAATTCTATTTTCAGTTGAATTTGGAAACCAACTGAACAATAGGTTACATTTTAATCTTCTAATATATGGAATAGCAAAATAGTAAGTTGGAGAGATAATGGACTTTCTGAAGTATAAAATTCTAGACAACAAAGATTTCCAGGCATGGTTTTCAGAAATATAACCAAAGAGAAAATTAGAATGTATTCTAATGAGTATAATAGCTGAGAAGGTAGTATATATTTGAAAGGAGAATCACATATAGGTACCGTTATCTTAAATGCTTTAATTGTGTCATTTTGGGGATTGTATTTCTCTGTTTTAATTACACATTTACTGCAACTAAAGAATGATATCTCTGTTGCATATTGTCTTTATTTGCTGAATATTTTGCAAAAAATGACATGTGAGAATAATCACTTACTCCTTGGGAAATGATTTCTTGCATATATAGAAAGCAAAGGCCAGACATGTTTGCCTAGCAGATGAGCTTGCTCAGGACTGAAGCCAACATGCTTGTGATTCCAACTCACCTACCGGTTATAGTAGGAAAAGTGTCAACAAAAGATCAGATTGGTATGACATTGGTTTTAGGTTTGCAGAGTTCCTTTTTTGTTTTTTAACTATGAAAACATTTAGGATAGCACATGCAGAGCAATTAAGAGGATAGGAATAGAACTTAGTTTCATCTTACTGAGGAATTACTTTTCCATTTCTCATTAGTAAAATGCTATTATCTATTGTCTTACATTTATTGGCTCAAAGAAAGATATTATACTTTCCAGATGAGAACATTTTATAGGAAAAGTGCAGGAGGTCAGCCAGTTCAGAAATATCAGACTTTTGGAAGAGTACTGGTCTTTAAGTCATGCATTATAATTGAATGCATTATCATTACTTGTAAATTCACAATTCTGCAAGATAACAGAGTAGGAAGAATGAGAACAGCTTAACACTCCCTACAAATACTCAAAGAGTTCAGAAGACTATTGGTCTAAGAAATGACTTAAAGAACATCTTTCTAGCACAAGGTCACAAATTTGACCTATAGTCAACTGACTAGGAGATTAAATCTGTAACAGTAGTGGGTTGAGATTGTAGACTCAGTCCCAGACCAAGACCAGCGGCATGGAATCTCCAAGAGGGTCAGGGGTTATGGACTCAGACCGCAGGATTCTAAATTGGTAGAGGGGCAGGGTCATCCAGGTCACTGACTCAGCCCATGAAAAGACATTGCTTGCTTCATCAGTGATACACGTAGCCTTGAGTGAATTAGGGTCAGACCAGCAAAACCCCAAGACTGGATTGGACACTAGTTCCAGGCCCAGAACAGGGAGAGGACAGCAACATGGTTACACTGAACCAATGTTCAATTTTCAGCAACATTTCAGCAATCTGACAGGTTGTATGGCCAAATGCTGTCCACTGTAGCACCACTCAGTGGCAAGACTGCAAATATGTTACCTAGACAAAGACCAGACTCTGAAGCCTGGAAAGCTCAGAAGGTCAGTGTTCAGACTTAGCCCATGAACTGACTACATTATATAGGGACTACTGAAATGATGCAGCCACCTGACTCCAGTTGCTTCTGTTATCCTTAAAGAACATGACACTAAATACCTAAAGAACCTGGTCACAGACCAGGCCACCTGCCCGGTGACAGGTCCCAATCAAGACAGACCAGGATCATACAAGGCCATAATAGTCCTGCCCAGAAATACAAAGTCTGTTATTAATACAATGCCCCAATCTGAGAAGTAAATTAGAATAATGAGTAAACAAACAAATAAAAAAGGAACAAAATATAAAGGGCTATTATGATGTCAGGATGATCAATATGCAAACCCAGAAAAGGAAAATATCTCCAAAACACCAACAAGAAAAAAGAAAAATACATCTTCCCAACAGGATAAACTAGAGTTCTTAGAAGAAAAGAGTAAAAAGTTAAAGAAAAATATTATAAATGAGATGTCATGTTGGAAAGAATCAGAAAAGAAATGAGAGCTTTGTTTGGAAGAATTAGAAAGATAATAAATTGCTCAGTCAAAGAGGTGCAAAACTTTACCCAAGTAACAGACTCCTTGAAAATTAGAATCGACCAAACAGAAGTTAATGACATGAGGAAACAAGAAATATTAGACAAAGCAACAAAAACAAAAAAAAATTTTTATCTAAAACAACTGACCTGGAAAATATTTCAAGCAGGACTAATTTAATAATAATTGGATTATGTGAAAATCATGACAAAACAAAACAAAACTGGAGAGATAATTTAAAGAAATTATATTTTAAAAAATCTGTCCAGATATATTGGAACAAAATTAGGGCAAAATGAAATTACAAAGAATACTCTGTCCATCTCCTCAAAGACACTCTTTAAAATAAAAACTCCCAGTAATACCATAGTCAAAGGATAGAACTTTCAAACAAAACAAAAACTACTCCATGCAGACGTAAAGAAAAATTGCTGAGGGACTATAGACGGGATCATGTAAGATTTAGCACTTACTACTATAAAACAGCAGAGACCATGTAATGTGATATTCCAAAATAAGAAAACTTACCCAGCAAAAATGTATATAATCTCATGGGAGACAAACGGACCTTAAGTGAAATAGAAGACTTCCAAACATTCCTGAAGAAAAGACTGAAACTGAGTGGAAACTTTGAAATACCAATGTGAGAGTCAAAAGAGGCATAAACAATGTAAATACACATGGGCAATGGGAAGATACTTTATAAGGATAGTGTTTACATTGAATTGGTGAGGTATACAAATGTGTCTATGTGTCTTCAGGTATTGTATAAGACATCAAATATGTCAAAGGGTCAAAGAGTGATTTTATTAAGGCTTGATGATCTTTTTTTTTTTTTTGCTTAGACAGTTGGGGTTAAGTGAATTGCCCAGGGTCATACAGCTAGTAAGTGTCAAGTGTTTGGTCTGAGGCTGGATTTGAACTCAGGTCCTTCTCATTTCAGGGCCAGTGCTCTATCCACTGCACCACCTAGCTGCCTCTAAGGCTTGATGATCTTAAGAAAGAAAGGAAAGAACATAGAAAAAAAGGATGCATTAGAGAAGAAGAGAAAATGATGGAGAGGAAATTTTTCATATCACATAATTGGAGATACAAGTAGAAATCTGTGCAGACAAGGAAGGAGTGGGAGGAATAAGACTCATTAGAACACCACTTTTATTTGAGCTGGTCAATGGAGAATAGAACATATATACATATATACAGAAAGAATTTGTTGTAGAAATACATTTAACTCAATAGGGAAATGGTGGGAGGGGGAAAGGAAAGAGGAATGGGGTAATAAGAAAGAATGTAGATTTAAGGATGGAATGATCAGAACCAAAACAAATCCCAAGCTCAGAAAGGAGATAATGAAGAGAGGTTTAAAAGGAAATGAAGAATGAGAGTCAAAAGAAAGAGTAAAAACCTTTGATGGGAGTCTACATCAAGGAAAGAGAAAGAAAGAGGAGTAGAAGCAGATTACATTCAACCTAGAGCACAGTTACAGAACACATTTCTATTCCACTAATTCTTTGAAAGAAGAGGCAGGACATTAAGAGAGGAAAAAGAGCTAGAATGCACACTTAATGATCATAACTATAAATGTGAATAAGATGAGTTCACCTATAAAATGGAAGAAAATAGCAGAATGGATTATATAGCAGATATTAACAATATTGTTTATAGGAAGCACACTTAACTTTTATAGACTCCTTCTTAGCAATGCAAGGATCTAAGACAACTCCAAAATACTCATGATGGAAAATGTTATTCATATCCAGAAAAAGAACTGTGGAGTCTGAATGCAGATTGAAGCATACTATTTGCTCACTTTCTTTTTTTTTTCTTCTTTCTTGTGGTTCTACCCATTGGTTCTAATTCTTTTTTATAGCATGACTAATGTGAAAATATGTTTAATATGAATGTATATGTAGACCCTATATCAGAATGTATGCTCTCTTCAGGTGGGGGAAGGGAAGGGAGAGGGAGAAAATCTGGAACTCAAAATCTTATGGAACTGAATGTCAAAAACAAAAATAAATAAATTAATTTTGAATAAAAGAAAAACACTTGAAACATATTCATTCAGAGTTAAAATAAAAGACTTGAGTGATATGTATTATACCCCAGCTAAAGTAAAAATAAAAACAAGAACAAAAAAAAAATAAGGTGAGCTATCATGATCCAGACAAGGAAACACAAAAAGTAGATGATTAAAAGAGATAAAGAGGAAATTATATTGTGCTGAAAGGTATCATAAATAATTAATTTCAATATTTAACATATAAAGCAAATGGTATGGCATCCAAATACTTAAAAAAAGCTATTTGAGTTATAAGAACTAAAATATAACAAAACTAAAACAGAGAAGTATTTAAATGTACCCCATTCAGAGCTAGAGAAATTTAACCACTAATAAGCAAGAAAGAAATTAAGGCCCTGAAGAGAATTTAGAAAAAAAATAGATATGATAGACCTTTGCCAATTATTGATTAAGATTAGAAAGAGTATACATATTTCTCAACTATGGATGACACCCTTACAAAAATAAACCATATATAGTAGGACATAAAAACCTCACAAACAAATGCAGAAAAATAATGAATATTGTTTGGAGGAACAAAAGGTCAAGAATCTTAAGGGAAATGATTTAAAAAAACAGGAAAGAAGGGAATTTAGCAGCAGTAGATCTCAAAATACATTACAAACCAGTAATTAACAAAACAACTTGCTCCTGGCTAAGAAATAGACCTATGGAACAGATTAAGTGTGCCTTATAGAAAAAACAAAACAAAACAAAACAAAACAAAACAAAACAATAAATCAATACTGTAGCCTAGAATTTGAGAAACCCAAAGGCCTCAGCTAGTAGGTGAAAATTCATTATTCAAGGAAAACTGCTAGGAGAATTGTCATGAATCCAGCAGAAAATGTCAATCAATCTTGAAGAAAATTGCCATCAATCTGTCAGAAACTACATACAGTTTCAAATATGTAGCCAGTGAGTTGTTTATGGCCCACAACACTCCTGAGTGTGGCCTGAACCATATTAAAATATAGTTCCTATCTCATTTCAATGTGTTGCTGCATCATGAAAAAGAAATATTTGAAATGTGTGACTGTCTGAATAACTGCTGCCTACATATATACTTGTGTATGGTTTAGTGGCCCCCATTTCTATTCTTGTTTGACAACATCTCACACTGTATACCAAGATAAGTTTTAAATGGATACATGAGTTAGACATTAAGCGTGACATCATAAATAAATTAAAGGAGCAAAGAAGAAATTACCTTTCAAATCTATGGATAGTTCATAAGCAAATAAGGGGTATCAGTATCATGGAAAATAAAATATACAATTTTGAGTGATTCAGTTTAATTCAATAGACATTTGTTAAATGCCTACTATGTTCCAGACACTTTGCTAAGCACTGGGTATATAAAGAATAAAAAAAAAAAACCAAAGACAATCTCTTCCCTCAAGAATCTTATAATCTAATGTGGGAAGACAACATAGAAAAGAAAGCTGGAAAGCACAGACTGGAGGGCACCAGGGAGTCCTTAGCATGGGAACATTAGGTTGTGTACAGTTCAAACCAAGTAGAGCTACATATGGAAAGTGAATAGTTAGCTGGAAAGTCCATATACCAGCTCTCTATAAAGGAAAATTTTGGGAGGACTTTAAAGCTCCACTCTCCAGACCTCTAATCAGAGAGAGATGAGGCTGAGGGAATTGAGAAGCTGTCAAGTATTCAAAGCTGAGGTAGACATCATGTTCCATGGAGTTCAAGACTTTGCCAAAAAAAATTCCCCCAAATAATGAAGCTAAAATTAGAAGGGAAACAGATAAATGGGAAACATCTTTATAGCTAAGCATCTCATTTTTGAGAAATATATTGAAGTGATTTAAATATATAAGAACAAAAGTGATTCCCCAATTGATAAATGGTCAAGGATATGAACAGGCAGTATTAAGAGGAGTAAAACCAAGTTAACCATAACCATTTGAAAAAAATGCTATGAAACCCACTAATAATTGAAGAAATGCACATTAGAACAACTCTGAGTTTTTACCTCATACTTCTCGGATTGGTAAAGTTGTTAAAAAAGGAAAATGATATATGTTGGAGGGCCTGCAAGGGAAAAAAACTAAAACCATTAATTTGTTTGGAGCTATCAATTGGTAGAACTATTCTGGAAAGCAAATTAAAACTATGCTCCAAATATTACTAAATGGTGCATACCCTTTGACCCAGCACCAACTCTAGTAGGTCTGTACCCCACAGAGATCAAAGAAAGAGGAAAAATACCCATATGTACAAAAATATTTATAGCAGCTCTTTTTGTAGCTGTCAATTGGAGGGGTGCCCATCAACTGGTAAATGACCAAACACATTTATGGTATATGAATGTAATGGAATTCTATTATGCTATAGGAAATAATGAAAGGCATATTTTTAGAGAATTATATTTACTGATGTAAAGTGAAGTGAGTAGAACAAGGAGAATAATTTATACAACAATATCAACACTATAAACAAATAAAATTTTAAGCCGTAACAACTCTAGTCAATGTGATGACCAACTATTATTCCAGAGAACCTGTCATGAATCATGGTACTCACATAAGATGAGATGGACTCAGAGTGTAGAGTGAGATATATAATTTTTGGATATGGCCAGTGAGGTCATTTGTTTGTCTCATCCAGACATATTTTATATAAAGTTGTTTTTTCAATCAATCAATCAACCAATGAACATTTATTAAGCACCTATGTGCCTGGCACTGTGTTAAGCACTGGGAGAAGGAACTTTTTTCCAAAATAAATAATTAAAAATCAATTTATTTTATAATAAAGAGGCTACAAAGATCCCTAAATATTTGCCACCAAATGAGCTATGTTTATGAAATTCATCAATGCCTACCCTTGACACATGTGAACTGTGTGTCACTGATCAAATCCCATAACTTCTCAGTGCTCTAGCCAACTCTCTAACACTACAAATTGCTGAGAAGGTGCAGACTTGAATTGGTAGGGAATGACCTACCAAAATCACAATTCCAGTCCATCCATTTTGTGAGAGAGTAATTATACTTTGACCACCAATACCTACAGATCCATAAAGAGAAAAAAAATAAAGATGATAATTGGGGTGGGGAATCAGCTTTTCAATTCATCTGCTTATTTTTGTAAAATCCTAGGGTAGTAATCTTTTTTGGAGGGGAGGGTGAGAGGAATGTGTAGAAATTATGGTACTTAAAATAAATTTATAAATGTATTTCTAAAAAGTGGGAAATGTGGATTTCTCAGTAATAGAAAAAAGGATTAAAATGATAGATTTAGAGCTAGAAGGAGCCTTAGAAGACATATAGTCCAACCTTCTTTTTTTATAGATAAGGAAACTGAGGCCCATGGAGGTTAAATGACATATCTAAGGTCACATAAGAAGTAAGCATCAGAGATAAGATTTGGACACAGGTCTTCTGACTCTATACCCAGTGTTCTTGTTGTCATGGAGAAGTACACGATTCACAAGTTATACCTAAGGAAAATGCCTACAAAGTGGCATATTATTATCAATAATAATAATTTTTGTTTATTATTATTAGTGATTCAGTATTTCAAGGGTCTATAATTTCATTTGTGTGGGCAGTTTTGTCATCAAAGCGAATCACATTTTAACTTAATGAATGGTCAAGAGATGGTATTGCTGAAAAGGTTGGCTTATAGAAAACTGAGACACAATCTATCATTGGTCCCATGTTATTAAGCAAGTATATATTAGCACCCATGGTATAATTAGGACTGTGAACAAGTTGAGTTTTAATTCAAGCTTCACCTGAAACTAACACTGTTATTCTAAAAGAAAAAAAATAGTAGTTGTGTATCTCAAGTTTTAATGAATAGTTTAAATTTAGCCTTTGCTTGGAGGAAGAAAGATGGGTTACTAAGAGGATATTTCAAGGTGTTTTCTTAGTCTATGATTATATCATTGATTCAGACTCTAGTCACCCATCATTTGAAGCTGTGCTCGTAATTGCTTTTCTCCATGGTAACACTTTTGAAAATGATGAGTACAACCAATGAAAATATATGTATTTTTAAAAGAGAGTATGAAATTCAAGAGTGAGTAAGGAAAATTTAAAATTGAACTTGAAAAGCCTTAAGGAATATTCTTAAATTGTTGATAGTTGGAGAAGGGAGATTCCAGTATCATGATATAAGATTTTGACTTCATTTGCCAATGTTACATGGCAGTGAATTGATTAGCCACACAATAGGTGATTTTTGAAAGCAACTTTGGAATTTATAGCTAATATCTTCCACTGACGCTATGCTAAGAAAAATAATCCATATAAATGAGAATTCCCCCAACAGATCAAAGATAATGGATTTTAAGAGATATTCCTGAAAATTCTGAAATTATAGAGAAAAAAGGAAAGATGATACTTCAACTAAATAATTTGTTCAATTTAAACAGATTACAACTATTATTTTGTTAACCCAAAATAAGAAGGATGCAAGGAAACACATATCTATTAAACACTTACTAAGAGTCAGGCACTGCACTAAGTAATGGTGATACAAATGCAAGCAAAAAGAAAAATGGTCCTCCTAACCCTCAAGGAATTTACATTGTAATGAGGGAAGATTATACACCAAAGGGAAAAGAAAGGAAGAGAGAGAAAAAAGGGAAAAGGGGAAAAGTACCTGGTGAGAGTAGTGGTTTTGAGGTCCAGAAGTCTAGAACAGGTCTAGGAAGAAAATGAAGATCATCCGACACCAGAGGTGGAGAAGCTCTGGCCTCAAGGCCACATGTGGCCCTCTAGGTCCTCAGGTGTTACACTTTGACTTAATCCAAACTTCATAGGACAAATCCCTTTAATAAAAGTATTTGTTCTGTAAAACTTGGACTAGTCAAAAGGCCACACCTAAGGACCTAGAAGGCCAAATGTAGCCTAGAGGCTGCAGGTTCCCCACCCCTTTCATAAAATGGAGGCTCCAAGAAGAGTTCACCAATAAGAGAAAGGGGTAGGTCTTAAAAAGAGAGATGCTTCAGATTGAGAAAGTCACAGGGGTAGTTAGATGTTCTATGGTGAGCAGGCCCTAGGTGCTACAGGAAATTCCAGGACTGAAGGTTCAGAAGGTAGGAACAGGGCCTAGAGGGGAATGAAGGCCAGCCTGGGCTCCTCCACACAGCATAGGCAGGGACATAAGACTTTTTAAATGGAGTCAATTCTTCTTGGCACAAATAACAAATAAATAATTCCTGTAATGTTATTGTCAGAGAAGGGAATTTTAAAAAAGTACTAAAATAAGGAACAAAGATCACAAGCATACTTTGGTCCAGAATCTGATGATAAACTCTTACAAGTAGAAGTGACATAAGAGAAACTATTCCTTCTTACTCCATCTTGTCTTTTCTGGTAAGATATACATATACACATATATGTATATGCACATGTATATGTATATGCATACACATATATGCAAACATACACATATATTGTTTATATTTAGCAAAGTGACACACATAAAATATTAATAAGAGAATTCTTTATTTCTATGAATTTAATTACTGCTGGAAAATCTGACAATGAAAGAGTTCATTTGAAGAACCACACCCCCCCCAGCAACTTCCCAACCATTTCCCTACCATATTATCTCTACACCAGCCATTACCCCCATCTCCAGCTCCAAAATGCAAGCCCACTCCAATGTATGAACCTTGCATTCTTCCCAAATGTAAGTTACTTGAGGGCAAGCACTTTCTTGTATTTTTGTATTTATATCTCCTACACTTTAACGTAATACCTGTCACTTAGTACGCTCTTAATAAATACCATGTCTATCTTCAAATAAGAACAAAGGTGTGCTTTGGTGGCTTTCAAAAGATATGCACATCAAAAAGGAAACACATTAATAACATGAGGTGTATGAAGAAGGCCTAAGGAAACTGATAAAAAAATAGGAAAATATTGGTAGCAGTCCAAACAAGAAATCAATGAATCATACATTTTATGTGCATGAGAAATTCATCATGTGTGTCCACTAAGAATGAGTGTTAGACACTGAAGTATATTTTAAGCTTCTGAGATGCACTTGGAAGGCTAATTAATTACTCTGTCCCTAGAGCTAAATAACTCACTAATGCCTAACTGTACAAAGCTTGTACTACACCAAATTCACTGATAACGTCAATGGAGCCAGAACACTCTCCTGGTTTCCAGTTTAAATAAATGATCTCAATCAATCCTACATAGGAAAGGAGAGAGAGCTGTAGCAGAAACATACATCATAGTATATGGCCAGATACTATGTTGAAATAGTATTAAATATCTCTTCTAAATTACTTATACAAAATAGCTTTCGCATTTAATTAAGATGAAAAGTTCAAAAGAAAAATTATTCAAATCAAACTGCCTCAATCTTTTATTGTAATGTATCTTTCATCTCTACTGATAAGCATGGCTCATGCATTCTTGTAAGGACACGGGAACTAAGAACAATGTGGACAATCAATGAATATCAGTCAATTCTCCTGACTTAATTCACTGTAATCTCTGTCTCTCTACACTCCATGCCATACTTTCCTCTTCCCTCCCATTCCAACATACCACATACATACACATACATATACCATTTGATACCATTTGGCAACGGAAAAAGAAGAATATTAGTGCTCTGACTTATCAAAAGTATGTTTATATGGTGTACAAAATTACTTCTTCTTTTTGACTAGCAACCAGATAGAAAAGAGGTTTGACTGCAGAAATGGGGAACAGACAGCCAGGGCAGTGGTAAAGTAGAGATGAAGAAGGTAATCTGGAACCTCCAGTCTAGATACCTCTCCTACAGCTTTGTCCCCTATAAATAAAGGGACAGAAACAAACAAACATTTTCCACCTTTTGGATACATAATTGATTCTTTCCCTATTGCCAAATGAAGTGTTGAGTATAATCTGTAAGTAGCTCCTATTTTTACTCATGCATGAGGGTTGTAACTAGGAAGCTTTCTGAAAAGATTCCTCTTTGCAGCAACTCAACAGTATTACTTATGTTTGTCAAATTTTCCACTATTTAGTTAAATTTCTTTCACTTATCACAGTATATTACCTCAATATGAGACATTAATATGACATTGATCTTGGCAAGTGCTGCCAATTGACAGCGAGATCAGTCTAGAATCAGAGTCAAATGGGCTGGATCATATTTGGAAATTAGGAAAGCACTTTCTATTTTTTAATATTAAACTTTTTAAAAATTGAAAACTTAATTTAAAAATGGACAAAATGACATTTTGTTATTCAAAGAACAAGAAAGGAGATCATAGAAAAAACCATTCTTTCAATGTATAAAGAATAAGAATATTTTCTAAGAACTGTTCAATAGAGTTTTTAAAGAAATAGACATTCATATATATATAACAGCTAACTATGTAGCACTTTACAAATATCTCTTTTGATCTTCATGATAACATTGTAGGTGATATCTATAGCTTTATCTTTACCTACATACAGATATAGATATGTTTCAGATTTTTTTTGGTTTTCACATCACCTCAATTTCCCCCGACATTCTTCCTCTTCTACCTTCCTAGAAAATTATTCCTCATGACACAATAAACAAACAGAAATTATTTATTAAATACCTATTATGATATTAAAACAATATTTCATTTTCAGTTTTTTTAACAGAAGAGAAAAAATATAATACTATTTACAATTTCCTATTTTTCTCCTAATATTGGCTGCCTTCTTTTTGTCCAGCATATTATCTTTCCTTTTGGACTTTTTTAAAAAAAAACTTAAATACATAGTTTATATTATAAACTTAAATATGAAAACTTACATACAAAATAAGAAAAGAAAAAAAAGTATTTCCATGTGCACAGCAGAACTTAAGAGAAGATTAAAAATATACAGCAATAAATTTCTATTTCAAGAAAGCCTGCATAATAAGTGCTACATGTTATGTTCAGAGCTGTCCATTTTTTCTTTGCTTCCTTATAAAGTTTTATTTTGTTCTCTGCTGTGTACTTTTTACTTTGTTTTTTTTTTCTTCCTTCCTCCTTCCCCCCAAGGTATAATTAGGTGTAGATTATTTATATGTGTATATATGTATATATATATATACACATATACACATACATACATACATGTATATACACTTACATAAGTACACTTACATACACATACATATACTTAGATACCTATAATCAACCTCATATATAGATATACACATTCATATGCATATACCATACTATACTTAGTTGCCCTCTATTTCTCTGAGGGTAGATAACCTCTTCTTTCACAAGTCTGAATTTTTCCATATTGTTCTAAGTCCAGCAACTCATCATTTCCTACACCACAGCAATATTCCATCTTTATACTATCTAGTTCTTTTAAAGAGTCTAAAACAACCTTGATTAATATGACTGACATATAGTGTTGTTTCCCTATTTTTCTCTTATGATTAAATATATTTTAGCTTTATCTTTGAGATCATGATTACTATCCCTACTTCTTAATTTCCCTAATACATTCTTTGCCTGATATTTATTTTATGCTTGTGTATATCTCTTGTTTCCTATCCCTCCTGCTTCCTGTTTTTTCTTCTACCTGCTACCTTGCCCTTCTACCACTTAATCTCCTCCCCTCCAAGGATTCTTCCCTTATCCTCCCATTCTCATTAAGCTAAACACCCTTCTATTTCCCCTCTCCCCCTTATCCTAATCCTTCATCCTTCCCTCTAGAAATCTCTCCCTTTTCCTCTCCCCCCATCTTCTTAGTCTTTTATTTCTTTCTGAATTTAGAAGACTTTTACACCCTTTTACCCTCCTGAACCCATTCCCAATGAAAGTACGGTTCCAGAACAACCAGTCCCACCTCCCACATCTAATTCCTCTGTGTTAGTTCTTTCTTTTGAACCTCATTTGCGTAATTATTCTTTTTACCTATTACTAGACTGCTTTACTTTTTAAAATCATATCATACTAATCTTTCTTATTAATTGTCCAATTACTAATAAGAATCTTAGACATATATTTTATATTTTCTTATATAAAAGGTAAGCAGGCTGTCCTTTTTGAGTCCCTTGAATTTAGTCTTTGACATCTACCTTATATTTCTCTTGGATCTTATATGTCAAATCTTTTGTTAAACTCAGGTTTGTGTGTTTATTTTTACAAAATCCTGAAAATCTGACAATGCATTAAATGTTTTTTTTTTCATTCAGGATTATGCTTAACTTTGATATACTTAAGGTATGATATTTTTGGCCACAACCCCAATTCTTTCGCTCTTCAATATAGGGTGTTCCAAGACTTGTGGTCTTGTAGGGTAACTGCTGCTTGTGTGATTCTAATTGCGGCACCAGCATATTTAAATTTTTTTTTTTTCTTGTTGCTTGTACCTTGAGCTAGGGGTTTTGGCAATTTGACTATTCTATTCTTGTAGGTTTTCCTCCTATAATCTCTTTCACATGGTAATTGGTGGATTTTTTTCTATTTCTACTTTCCCCTCTAACACTTCAAGACAACTTTATTTAAGTATTTATTGTATTATTGTATCAAGATTCTTTTTTGATCACACCTTTCAGGTAGTCTGATTGTTCTTATGTTTTCTCTTCTTAATCTGTTCTCCAGATCAATTGCTTTTCTTATAAGATGCTTCCCATTTTCTTCTTTTTTTCATTTTTTATATTTTGTTTTATTATTTCTTGGTCTCTTATAACTTTGCTGTCTTCCCCTTGCCCAATTCTAATTTCAAAAGGAGTCATTTTCTTCCTTGAGATTCTGGATCTCCTTTTCTAGTTGGTTGACTTTCTTTTCACAATCTCCTTGTTTTTCTTGGATTGTTCTTATTTTTAAAATTTTTTCCTCAATATCTCTCATTTAATTTTTAAAGTCTTTTTAAAGTTCATCTATAAATTCTTTTTGGGTAGGTGACAATTTGATATTATTGTTTGTGGTAGGAGAGGCTTTTTTTGCTCCAGTATCCTCCTCTAAAGATGAACCCTAGTCTTCTCTATTTCCATAGTAACTTTCTATGGTTGGATTCTTTCCACAGTAGGGAAATGGTTGGGAAGTTGCTGGGGGGGGAGTGGTTCTTCAAATGAACTCTTTCATTGTCAGATTTTCCAGTAGTAATTAAATTCATAAAAATAAAGAATTCTTTTATTAATATTTTATGTGTGTCACTTTGTTAAATATAAACAATATGTGTGTATGTATATGTGTGTATACATATACATATACATGTGCATGTGCATATGCATATACATGTGCATATACATATATGTGTATATGCATATCATAGCAGAAAAGACAAGACAAAATAAGAAGGAATAGTTTCTCTGATGTCACTTCTACTTGTAAGAGTTTATAATTAGATTCTGGACCAAAGTATGCTTGTGATCTTTGTTCCTTATTTTGAACTTTTTTTTTTAAAATTCCCTTCTCTGGCAATAGCATTACAGGAATTATTTATTTGTTATTTGTGCCAAGAAGAATTGACTCCATTTAAAAAGTCCCTATGTCCCTGCCTATGCTGTGTAGAGGAGCCCAGTAGATTCTTTCTACTTTGCCTCATTTTTTTTTTGGTAGCAACTTATTTTTTGTAATCACCTCTAGTACTGGGGTATGGGAGATGGTGCCTCTGGCAGCACATCCTCCTTCAGTTCTCCACTGTAGCTTAAACCAAAACCGACAATTCTGACCTCTTGTAAGTGCCCACAGCCAGTGGTGCCCCCACCCCACCGCTTTTGCACTCATCAGGTGTATGCTGGTTCCTCCTTGCCCCCCAGCAGCATTTCCACAGCACAGATTTCTGAATAGGCAATATGTTTTTTCCAGATGGATTTATTATTCTTATCATAGTAAAAATGACAGTGATTAAAAAAAAAGATATCTAGCCCTCTGATTTCATTAGTTTAGGGAGGTCTTTTTGAGGAAACTTCCTTTGACTGCAGAAAAGCAACCATTCTATAACTTGTCATATTTTAAGGAGTTGCCTGGGGGTGACAGAGTTTAAATTACATGCCCAGGGTCTTAGCCATTATGTATTAGAGACTGAATTTGAACCCACATTGTTTTGACTGTAAAGCTAAATACATTAAGCCATGTAGTCTCTCTAAAATAATAATACAATGATAAGAAAGTTAAATATATTGCTTAGTGAAACCATTTCAAATCTCTGCAAATCTTGTTTAAATTATCTTTAAATATTCTTCCTTGTGTTAGGGACATTTATCTCATCCTTTCAAGGATATACAATCACTTTTTCACATTATTTTATTTTTAATTTATGAAATAAAATAAGCATTTTCAATAAGAGATGATTGCACATGAAACTGCAAATCTATTATTTACAACTTGCTATTCCTTTTAAATATACAATAAAGTTATCATGTAGATTTCTATTCTTGGCTACCATTAGACATAAATACACACACACACACATACACACACAATTTTTCTATACATAATTTTATTTATTAGTCTGTTCTCTGGATGCAAGATATAATCATTTTAGTTCATGCTGTACCCACCAATACAGAATGCAGACAGTCTGTGCTTTGGAATACAATCTTTTTCATTTGCTGTGGCTAAGTTCATATTGTCATGGCCAACTTGTTTATGAGCCTCTTTGAAGTTACTTAGGTGGTCCTTGCATGGTAGACGTGAAGTCTGACCCTGAACCTTTTGTTGAAGACTTTCCAGCTTGCTAGAATCTAACAGAGCTGGGTTAGCAGAGTCTTTGTGAAGCCAGGGTTTTTTTTCCATGCCATGATGAGGCATCAAAATAGGATTTAAAGGGTAGAGTATTTTTAAGGCAATTTACAATTGAAGACACCATTTTTGTAATTTCTGGTAATATTATAGAAGGAATTTTTGGTCAGTTAGGTATCCCCTCTGTTCCCTTCCTTTTCTGAGATCCTGGACTTATACAGTGGCTAAGGAGTTGCTAAGATGTAATTAGTACCCAGAACTAACTATTCCCTAAATTTATAACTTTTCAATTTTATGAAAAACAAAGCAATCAAACAACTCTGTCCTGAGAAATAAAGGGATTCTCATTGTTTACTCTACAAAAACCTCCATGGATTGAAGGATTAGGTGTGTGTAGAAGGCAAGAAGCTTTTATGCCCTCAACAGTCATACCTATATATATAACAGGTTCTTTTTCAATGTTAGAAATGCATGTAAGAAAAAGAATTAAGTCCTGAATTTAGGGAGGTTTTAAAAGTAAATTCAAGCCTTCTCCAAAATTCACAAGAATAACTGAAACAGGCAGTATGGATAGACTGCTTATGGCTAAGATACAGAGGAGGGAGTTGGTTGCTGAGAGAGAGTTTGGGGCTCTTGCCTTTCAGGAAAGTCCAATGAGTGTAAGCAAAGTAGTGGGGATTTTTTACTTCGCCTTAAGATTCCATGTGAGTTGAAAGAGGAAATATGACCAGTAGGTGACAAATAAACCACATCGTGACAGACACATCTTTAAATTCCTGCTTTTTTCTAAACTCATTTGCATTTGGTTGTCATATTCCACTTGTCAAGGAGATTAAATATTTGCAGATGCATGTGATTTCTAGGCTTTTCGGTCTCATTATGACAACTGATTAATATTGGTTAAATTAATTTAGGAACTGTTTTGTGTTTTTGTCAATCTATTTATTTACTATTTTAAAATTTCAACAGCTTATTTAAACGTGTCAGGCTAGAGTAGTTTTGATTGTATACCATATATTTTTGTCATTTTTATTTTTCTGGTTTCAAATTAATTTTGATCTTTTCTATAAAAAAGTTAGACTGATGTAGTAGAATGTTATATTTGAAGTCAGGGAGCCTGCATAAAATCCCAGCTTTGCCACTTACTACCTGGGTGACTTTGAATAAATCACTTAAACTTTCTAGACTTTAGTTGCCTAATCAGTAAAATAAGGAGGCTTGTCTAGATGACAGCCAAGATCTCTTCTAGCTCCATATCTATGATAATTATGATCCCAAGACAGTGTTCTGACTGACTATACTTAAGCAGCTGATTCTAGAACAGCTCCTAAATAGAAAATGAATTATTTTCTAGCTGTTAAAATGCAGTTAATTTCTTTCTTTCTTTTTCGTTCTTTCTTTCTTTTTTTGTTTTTTGGTGATATTCACTGGTGCTTACTATGTCTAATGCCTCTATATTCTTTTCTTGAAGAAAGCCTTTATGTTAAATAGGCATGAGACTTCTGTGTGTTGAAAGAGCTTTTGGTTTCTCATTCCTTATTTTTAAAACAAATTACCCAAGATATTTTTTCTCATTCTTTCCTATGTCTACTTTTGCTTTGGAATCATTGAGTAACAAAGGATATGTTAATTTAATTTGGTAGGACTCAGAATTTCTCTACCCCATGCTCTGTACCAATGTTGGCATACAACTGTTTACATGATGGCCTTTTGGAGGCATGATAAAGCTAACTCTGTCATCCATTAATTCAATTGCTCCAATGAGAGCTTCTGAGCCATCCTTCCAGTTAGTTGTGACTTTCTTTTGTCTTCTGGCTTCATTTATGGGAAAAAACGTTAGGGTCAATGTAAATTGTTTTATCCAGGAGCGTTTCTATATGTTGATTTACTGGACATTTAGAGTACTAATAGCTAAATTTAATGTTTATAGGTCTAAAAACTGCTTTGATTCTTTGAATCTTCCACAACTTTCACTGAAGAAGTGGACAGGAGTCACACACTTGATTTTTTCAGTTGATATTTTTCTTTATTTCATGGGTTTTTATGGCCAAGGAATTCATGACCAAGTGATTGGCCTACAAATGGTGATCCTCTCTGTACTTTAATTAGGCTACTCCTTGGAAAGTCAGCATCATCTATTTGTGAGTTCATAACTAAAGATTTTCTTAAAGCAGCTAAGTGTTATAGTGGATAGAGTGCTGTACCTGGAGTCAGGAAGACTCATCTTTCTGAGTTAAAATTTGGCCTTTGACACTTACTAGCTGTGTGACCCTGGGCAAGTCACTTAACCCTGTTTGCCTTGGTTCCTCATCTTTAAATGAGTCAGAGAAAGAAATGCAAACCATTGCAGTATCTTTGCCAAGAAAACCCCAAACGGAATCATGAAGAGTTGGACTTGACTGAAATGACTGAACACCACTGCTACCACCAGCAGCAGCAGCAGCACCACCACCACCACCAACAACAACAAAGTGTGTCTAGCACTTTAGAACCTGTTAGAGCTTATGCTCCAACGGTATAGCCTTTATGAACCAGGGATCACCTTCATTCTGTGGTCAAGCATCATAGCAGGACTTTATGGCATTTATCCTGGCACTTAAGGCCCTTTCTAATCTGGATCCATACTTCCTTTTCATCTTAATTTTATTGTGTTCCCCTTTACATCCTACTTCCTAATCCTACTGGATTACTGTCTTTTCCTCAGTTTTATCCCCTCAATCCTTGTGCCGGTCCACATTTGCAGAAACACTTCTGGTTTCCCACAGTGCCATCCCTTCAGGTCTTTGCCTATTGACATCCTCTTCTGAGGAGTACAAGATCAGCTGTCATGACCTCTCTGAAACATTCCGTGATTATCTATTCCAATACCCAGATGAAAGCAGTTGTTTCTTCCTACTCAACTGACTTATGATAATTGTCTGGGCTTCTCTTTATCCCTTGTAAGAATAAAAATGCATATATAAATACACATATATCTATATCTGTATCATGCTCTATTATACAGATTTGTATGTGTATTGTAGTTTATTAGATTTGAATCTCTTTGAGCATAGACCATATTGATTTTCATCTTTTTAAGCAACAGCATCTAACACAGGGCCTTATATATTTTAGAAATTTCATTAATGTATGTTAAATTGATCTTAAAGATAATAATCTGTTAATTCAGCATAGCCTTTTAAAGGTGATGCCCCTCAGACAAGCAGTGGGATAGAGTAGAGGCTGGAACAGAAGATCTGAATACATATGCAGCAGGTTTTAAGGGTGGTGAATGTCTTTATAAGAGCCATAACCAACTGGAGCAAAGAATGATGGGGCAATTAAGATTATGGTTGGTAACAACAAATGTTATTCTAAGTGTAAGAAGTATGAGGGGCAGCCTCAGATCGTTAGAGTAACAACATCCCACAGGAAGCTGATCCTGCCTGGGCTTGACTTGCTTTGGCTTTGAGGAATCATCTCAGTAAAGTCTTTATCTCTATCACTAACTCTATTTCTATCTTTTTATCTGTCTATCTATCTGTCTGTCTGTCTATCTATCTATCTATCTATCTGGAATATATCTCTTCTTGTAGGCTCCTCTTATGAAAAGTATGTTTGGCAAGGGTTATGATATTAATATGCCTCTCTTACTTTTAGGATTTCCATACAGGGTCAGTGACTTCTTCCTTTTCTCCTCATGCCTCAGTCAGACTGAAGCAAGGATTTATTTTTTGTCTCTCTACAGGGATCGAAACTCCTTCTTGAATCTTACCTGCTGCTAGCAGTAATCACACTAGACAAGGATTTGGTGACTACCTGATTTTTTTTTATATAAAGAGGAAAACAGATTCATAAGTAATAATAGCAATGGTAAACAATTGAGGCAGGCAGTTTAGAAGGCAACAGATGCCTAAGCTGCCTGAGATGGGGAATAGAATCTGCTTCTTTCCATAAACTCATTTGCCCTCTCCTGAGAGAGCATAATGGATGGCTCATGCTGGTGAGATTGCAGAACAGCTAGGGGGAATATTTTCCCCTTTCTCCCCCACTGTTTATACTTCTGTTCTTGCTATATCTTCAAAGTAAATATCCCTTTGTTAAATCTAATTGATGTTAATTGGTGAAACGGAACTGGTGCTTTAATTACTGGTGGTTAAAGAAGTGGGGAAATCACACCAGAATAGAAGCTCAAGCCAATAGTATTAGAGAGAGCAATATCTCTAGCACCTCAGGGGTGCTCTTAGAATCTTGAGGAGGTGATATAGCCAGCTTTCTTCTGGGAAAGAGAGGCTGGGACAATCATTACATAAGTACTCCATATTCACAGTATTCCTCTGATCTATCAGTTATGATTCCTGTCTAGAACAGAAAGGATGTTAGTGCGCCATAACCTTTTCCTAGTGAACCCATGCTGGCTTTTAGTGGTCACTACTTCTTTTCCTAAATGCTCATCAGGCATTACTTTAATAACATATCACAGCATTTTGCCAGCAAAGTCAAATAAATGGGTGTATAGTTTGCAGACTCCACACTCTCTTCCCCTTTTAAAAAAAATCAGGATTGAACTCACCCCATTTCATTCACTTAATGCCTTTTTCATTCTCTGTGATCTCTCACAGATCACTGAACGAAGTTCAAGAATCACATCTGCGATTTCCTTCAGTGATCTCTAGATGATAGAACATTGTAGCTATGTGAATCTATTGTTATTGGTTGGTTGTCCTTGTATATCCTCTGTTTTTCTTCGCTCTGGGTGTCTAGCAAGAAGTCGTGTAGACTTGGGCATAAAATAAAATGTCATGTATCTTGGAAAAATTAAAACAAAAGTGTTGGACAGTGATGAATCTCTGCCACTAAGTCAGCATTAGCTATGTCCTTGATAATACATTTTAAGTCATCCCCTATTCTTTCCCATATGGCTGTGTCATAGGTTCTAGAAGCCTGAGATTTACCTGCTGCAGGCTGCTGACAGTGAGTATTTTATTCGTTGTATCCCTAGCACCTAGCAAAGAGCCTTGCATAGAGTGGCTATTTAGAAAGTGATTGTTGAATTGAATTGGGGAAGGCATCTGACTAAGAGTAAAACCTACCAGTTTCCTAGTAAGCAATTGGTGGTCCTTGAGGAAGTCACTTGAATTTTCTTGTCTTATTTTCTTAATCTGTACAGTGGCGTGATTAGGCTAAGTTCTCTTTACCTTTTGAGATGACCAAAAGTTTTGTTTTGGAACATTGCTAGGCAAGTTGTAAGATCTATTGTAAGGCTAAAATGATTTTGGACATATCATTAAGCTACACAGAGATGGACTCCAATTATTCTTTATAAAAGCAGCCTCAAAGATAAGCTTCTCTTTATAAATATAAGCTCCTGAAGGGGGAGGGTTGACTCTGTTTTGGTTACTTTCCCAGTATGAATTTCAGATGGATGATTAATAAATGTTTTGGGAGATGAGGAGCTACATTTTCTCTTTGTTTGAACCAAAGGCTATATACGTTTTAGTTTACAAATTATTCCTTAGGATATAAGAACTTTTTTCCTTTCATGAGAAGAGGCCTATTTCCTTTTAAATAACCATAAATACCCTATCATGAATTCCAGATTGCTCCCCTGTTCTCCCGCTACGCCCCCCCCCCCCAGCACCACTTTTCTTCTGGTGTTATATTCAGCTGTAACAACTGTGACTGCTACCGGTTCAATCATTGAACATTTTAATAAAGGGAAAGCAAAACAGGGAGGGGATTAGTCTTGCCATTAATATTGTGTCTGTGTCCACTCATTTTATTCCTTAAAAAAAATATAATCCATTTCCTGAGCCTACAGCTACCTGACCGCAGGGATTCATTACACTGTTATTATTAAGGGGATTTGGACAACTCCCATAAATCCAAATACTGAAAGATGTCATAACATGAATGTAAGGGTAAGATCTAGGGATATGTTTTCTGTACAGAGTGTCTGGCCTGTGTTTTCAGGACAGGCCTCCAAAATAGATGTTTTGGAATGTTTATCATAGCTGTGGTGTCTCTAAGATAAATGAAAAGTAATTATTTTATCACCCAATCACTACATTGATTAATAGAAGGAGCAGAAATCAACAACAGTAAGTGAAGTTATTAGGTTTGTGTTTCATATGTTCTCTTTATTTTTCTATTTGTCATTTGGAGGATCTCTTTTTGATGGAGAAGACAGATGTGATGAAGGAAGAGTAAAACATGAAATTAACAACTCCTAGTTACCGTGAAAAAGAATCTCTGTACTTAATGGCAGCATTTATTCAAGTTTTCTTCATCTGTTTTTTATATTTCATATTGTTTTTAGATTAATTGAAATTTCCATCTTTGTTTTCTGGATGCTGAAGAAAGGGTAGCATTATGGTATAGTGATTGCTTTGGCGTAGTCATTATGATTAGAGAAAGAAAGGGAGAGTGATATAGTGAATAGATTACTAGCCAAGGATTCAGGAGATCTGACTCGATACACTTGAAATTGGGGGAAGCAGGGTTCAAATCCCATTTCTGACTGTAAATTCCCACCTAGTAGATGTGAAATCCTGGGCAAGTCCTTTAAACTACACAAATTTTAAGTAGCTCTCTGAGCTTTATCTACCAAGTTATGCATAGTTTTCAAATGGAGTTCCTGGAACAAGGAAAACACAGATCCTTGAACCAATTGATAAGGTGATTTTTGTCAGAGGGCATATATATTTGAGTGTGTAATAATGTAAGGCAATCACTTTTATTCATAAGAAGGAAATGATTTGCTAACTTTGGGGTTTGGAGCAATAGAAGAATAAGGTGTGTGCATGAGTGTGTGTACACATGCACACATATACACTCATATACCTTATATACATATATACATTAAATATACATATATATGCACATACATACATACACAAATTATCCATTTAAAAAACCAAATAATCCATTTCCTGAGCCTCTAGTTACCTGATCACAGGAATTCATTACATTGCAATTATTAAAGGGATTTGGACTTCTCCAATAAACCCAAATACTGAAAGATGTCATAACATGAATATAGGGGTAAAATCTAGGGGCGTGTCTGGCTTGCATGGTCTTCTCTGTCTCTGTCTGTCTGTCTGTCTGTGTGTGTGTGTGTGTGTGTGTGTGTGTGTGTGTGTGTGTGTGTGTGTGTTTATTTCTATGTACTGGAAATGGTCTGGGCTCAGGCTGGCTGGTTATATACTTCAACCTCTATTCTAAAGTCAATATTTAAAGTGGATAGTACTGATCAATAAGTCAGGTGAAGTGATCTAGCTTGCCTTTACACCAAGAATGTCTAATAATTTAGGATCTTTTGGTGCCTAAGCTGCCTCTTAAGCAGATCTGAAAGATGTATTAAATCATTCTTCTCACTAATATAATTTACTCAGTTATGGCCCTATGGTTGGAAGGAGTGAATTCAATTTCTTAAGCAGAGCTTAAACATAGAAAGAATCTGGCTCAACATCTTAGTGATGATGGGTAATGTGTTATTAAGGATATTGGATCTAAAACTCAAACTGTTTCTTCTTAATGGACAAATTCAAATAAAACATTTATGTCCTACACTTACTATAACCTTTTATCACAATATCATAAAACCTCACCATCTTTTTTTTTCTGAGTGGGTTATAATTTACCACTATACTAGCCCCTTTTAATCCTCAGCTCTTATTTTCTGTAATGACAGGTCATTGAAATCAGAGCTTTATGTTTCCAAGCTTGCCAAGATATTGAACACACAGCCATGCAGAAGCAAGCAGGTTTAGGGAAGCTGTTAGCAATCCAGGGAGTTAGGAAATGATTAGACTAAGAATTAAGTTATCTCTCTGTACTGTCTCATAACATTTAATGGATTTCTTCCTGTTGCCATGTTTTCACTACATCTGATAATTCCACAATAGGCTTGTATACATAGAGATTATAAATTAGGCAATGAATTGAACTTAGTAGTAGTATATGAAATAGTAGCACAGTTAGGTGGTGTAATGGATAAAGCACTGGGCCTAGAGGCAAAAAGATCTGATTTCAAATTCAACCTCAGATACTCACTAGCTGTGTGATGCTGGGCAAGTCACTTAACCTCAATTCCTCATCTATAAAATGGGGACATATTGGAGAAGGAAATGGTAAAGCACTCTAATGTCTTTGCCAAGAAAACCCCATGGACTCCATAAGGTCACAAAGAGTCAGACACAACTGAACAACAAGTACTCCATAAGTCACTTTGTGACATGTTATTCTTGGTTAGCTTAGATCCATTGGACTTCACTGGATGAATAATGTGCACTGGATAAATAAAATTTGCCATGCATATACATATATACAATATATATTTATGATGTATCTGCTGTCTCCTCCAACAGACTACAAGCTCCTCGAGGACAAAAAGTGTTTTCCCTTTGTATCCGAAGCACAAAACATAGTTTCTGGTGCTTAGAAGATGTTCATAATCACTGCGACATCATATAGTTAGAGTAGAAGGTACCTGAGAGGCCATTAAATTTAATTCCCCTCCTTTTACAGATGAATAAACTGAGTAAAGTTAACTGAATTTACTAGAGTCATAAAGATTTGAACTCAGGTCTTTTTGACTCTAAGTTTAGTGCTCTATCCATTATACCTCCTTAGTTCTTAGTAAATACTTGTTAATTAATGAATTCCCATTTTAGTCAGAAAGATTGCACATTGAATCTTCAATTATTTATATTTTGTTTCTTCATGCTCAAGATTTTCTTACTACCTTTCTCTTAAAGCCTGTGTTTGTGCTTCAAAGGTTCTACTCAATCTTGGACTTTTCATCAGTAATGCTGAAAAATCTTCTATTTTTAAGATAGACTATATTGGCATGTTGTAGTACAAGATTTCCTTTTCTTGAGAGTAGTTGCAGCACAGTCGTGTGTGATTCTGACTTTGTTCTTTAGTACTTAAGTGTTTTCTGTCTGCTTCCAGTATCTTTTATTTGACCTAAAAGTTCTAGATTTAGGTTGTAACCTCTTTTAGTGATTTCAATTTGAGGTTTCTTTCAGGAAGGAAATTATTAGATTCTTCCTATTTTCACTTTGCCCCTTCATTCTTTTTTTAATTTTTTAAAATTTATCTTTAACATGTGTTTTTAAAACTTTGGGTTACAAATTTTCTCCCTTCCTCCCTCCCCACCCACCCTCATTGAAAAGGCAAGCATCTCGATAAAGGTTATAGATGTGCAGTCATGCAAAACACTTCCATAGTAGTCATGTTGTGAAAAACTAAGTATATTTCCCTTCATCCTATCTTGCCCCCCATTTATTCTCTTCTCTCTTTTGACTTTGTCCCTCCTCAGAAGAGTTTGCTTCTGATTATTCCCTCCCCCAATCTGCCTCCCCTCTATCAACCCCCTGCTCTCTTGTTCCCTCCCCCCGCCTTATTTTCCTGTAGGGTAAGATAGATTTCCATACCCCATTGTGCATGTTATTCCCTCCTTAAGCCAAATCTTATGAGAATAAGATTCACTCATTCCCTCTCACCTTCCCCCATTTCCCCTCCACTGTAAAAGCCTTTTCTTGTCTGTTTCATGTGAGATGTTTTACCTCATTCTACTTCTCCCTTTCTCCTTCTCCCAGTATAATTCTCTCTCACCCCTTAATTTTATTTTCCAGATATCATCCCTTCATCTTCAACTCACCCTGTGCCCTCTAACTATATATCTGTCTGTCTGTCTGTCTATCTATCCATCTGTCTGTCTGTCTATCTATCCATCTATCTATCTATTTATCTATCTACCCATACATACATATATTTTTTTCCCTCCCATTACCCTAATACTGACAAAGGACTTATGAGTTACAAATATCATCTTTCCATGTAGAAATGTAAACAGTTCAACCTTAATAAGTCTCTTATGATTTCTCTTTCCTGTTTACCTCTTCCATGTTTCACTTGTCTTGTATTTGAAAGTCAAATTTTCTGTTCAGCTCTGGTCTTTTCCTCAGGAATGCTTGAAAGTCCCCTATTTCATTGAATGACCATTTTTTACCCTGAAGGATTATACTCAGTTTTGCTGGGTAGATGATTCTTGGTTGTAGTCCTAACTCCTTTGCCCTCTGAACCCTTAATGTAGAAGCTGCTAAATCTTTTGTTATCCTGATTGTGTTTCCACAATACTTGAATTGTTTCTTTCTGGCTGCCTGCAATATTTTCTCCTTGACCTGGGAATTCTAGAATTTGGCTACAATATTCTTAGGAGTTTTCCTTTGGGGATCTCTTTCAGGAGGTCATCAGTGGATTCTTTCAATTTCTATTTTGCCCTGTGGTTCTAAGATATCAGAGCAGTTTTCTCTAATAATTTCTTGAAAGGTGATGTCTAGGCTCTTTTTTTGATCATGGCTATCAGATGGTCCAATAATTTTTGAGTTCTCACTCAGATCTATTTTCCAGGTCAGCTGTTTTTCCAATGAGATATTTCACATTCTCTTCTATTTTTTTCATTCATTTGGATTAGTTTTACAGTGCCTTGATTTCTCAAATAGTCACTAGCTTCCAATTGCTCCATTCTAATTTTTAAGGAAGTATTTTCTTCAGTAAGCTTTTGGACTTCCTTTTCCATTTGGCCAGTTTTGCTTTTTAGGGTATTCTTCTCCTCATTGGCTTTTTGGACCTCTTTTACCATTTGGGTTAGGCTATTATTAAGGTGTTATTTTCTTCAGTATTTTTTGGGGGTCTCCTTTAGCACCACTCTCAGTTTTTCCTCTGCTTCTCTTACTTGCTTCTCAAAATCCTTTTTGAGCTCTTCCATGGCCTAGGACCAATTCATATTTTTCTTGGAGGCTTTGGATGTAGGAGCTTTGGCTTCATTGTTTTCTTGTTGTATGTTTTGATCTTCTTTGTCATCAAAGTAAGATAATATAGTCTGACTCTTTTTGCACTGCTTGCTCATGATCCTGGCCAATTTCTTGAGTTATAAACTCTTTGTTAAGGTAGGGGTTCATTTCCAGTGTGGCGAATGTACTGTCCAAGCTTCAGGGTTTTTGTGCAGCTGTTTTCAGAGATACTTCTAGGGACCTGTAAATTTCCAGTTCTTCCAAGGTGCTATGATCAAGGGCAAGGTGTTACTCTTTTCCTGGCCTGTGCTCTGCTCTATGAGTGACCACAAGCACTCTTTTTTGTCTTGGAACTGTGAGGAGGATTTCCTCTCCACAGCCACTACAAGCTCCACCATGCCAGTCTTCCTCCTCACTCCAGGACTGCCACCCAGAACTATGACCCAGATCCAAGCATGGGCAAAGCAAGAGAATCCTGTACCAGCAGAGAGATCCCTGCAATCCCCTTCTTATCAGCCATTCGATTCCCCCTCAGTCTGTGGGCCAGAAGTTCAGGAGGCAGCCACCATCCTGGGGCTGGGACCCCATGCTTCTCCAGCACTGCAGAAACAGACTTTTCCCACTGACCTTCTAAATTGTCTTTGGTGTTCATGGGTTTAGAAGTCTGGAAACCACCACAGTCCTCTGAGGCCTGCTCCAGGTTCGCTGAGGCTTGTGCGCCCATGCTGAACTGCATTCCTCTCCCAGCGTGGTGCGATATACCTTTCCAATCAACCATCCAGGTTGTCTTGGGCTGGAAATTTGTTCCCTTTGTCTTTTTGTGGGTTCTGCTGCTTTAGAATTAGTTTAGAGCCATTTTTATAGGTATTTGGAGGGGTTTGGGGGAGAGCTGAAGTAGATCACTGCTTTTACTCTCCCATCTTGGCTCCACCTTGCCCCTTCATTCTAATAGATATGAGAGGTTTCCTTTTATGATTTATTGTGATGTGGTATCCAGGTTGTCATTTTGGTCACTGTTTTTAGGGAATCAATAATTCTTTTCAAACTGGGCTGGTCATTATTTTTGGTATAGGGAACTCCCAATATATTTGCATGGTTAAATGACTTTCCCAGGATTATACAACTAATATGTATCAGAGAAAAGACTTAAACCAAGACTTTTTTCACTCTAAGGCCATCTGTCTGTTCTCAATGCTGTTGCCTCTCTGAGTATGAAGATTCCTAAATTATGTTTCCTCAATCTATTTTCTAGGTTGATTATCTTTGATAGTACATACCTCATAAGCTGTCCCAATTTTTTAGTCTTCTGATTTAGCTCATTGAATTCTATTTTGCCAATTGTATTTTTGAATGAGTATGCCTCCTTGAGTTCTATGTTCTACTTGCAGTTCTGTTATTTATTCTCCTAATTTTTTTCCTCAAGAGGTAATTTCATTTTTTTATATCTTCATTTTTTCCATCTACTCTTCTTGTCCTTATGGCCAAACAATACTTATTCCCCAACCCCCTTGGGCACTTCTTGTACTTGTGGAGTTATTCTCTCCTTCTAAGTTTTCTTCTTGGAAAGCCATAGTGTTTTTTTCATCATATTAGGAGTTTTCTGCTGGTTACTCATGTCTTTATCCTTAGTACCTGGATTAGAAGTTTTCCCAGGGGCCAGATTCTCTCTCTTTTGCATTTTTTGAATGGAATGACAGTCTAGATACCATTGTTGCTACTCTGAACATTTCTTTGTGCATAATGATGTGGCTGGTTTTCTTTCTTTTTCTTGTCTCTTCAGCAGCCCAAACTTTGGTCAGGGATCTTGGCCCAGGACTGTGACCAAGATCTACCTTCTCTCTCAATACTTGGCTTCTGAATCAACCTCTATGTGATCCAGTATAATATTTACCTTGGTCTTAAATCTGTATTCTTGTCCAAATGCCAACCGAGCATAGGTTTTGACCCTTCTTATGTGGCTGAGATTGACCCCAACAAGATATCAGAAATCTTGCTGGTTTTGGGACTCTTGAAGGTCAACCCAGCACATTTTTCCTGAACATCTCTATCTTTTCTCTTTTTCCTTTGGTAGTTGCCTACTGAGAACTGTCTTGGTCTCCTGCTGTGCCATTAACAGTATATCAGAAATCAGCTGGGTTAAATTCTTGGAGGCTCTGGGGCATGTATGTGTTGTTTGGGGGTAGAGACATCACTGTCTTGTTGTAGAGTGATCTATTGGGAGCTGGTTTTGTAACCTGTGGTGGCTCTGACAGGGCACGGTTAAAAACCTTCTGGTCTTAGGGCCCTCTCTCTCTTCTGTAACATAACACCTGCAGGCTTTTGACATCATTTTGTGCAGTACTGGATTGGATAGACTGTGGTTTTATTGATTATTACTTCATCTGGCACCCTTTTAAGTCTTTGCATGGAAGTTTCCAGGAGAGCCAGATTTTGTTATAACCTTTAACATCTCCATCTTTACTGGAATTCCCAATGCTCTTTCCTGCAAACTACTTTTTCCATCCTTATCTCCTATTTCTTCCCCTAACATAATTTTTCCACTGTCTATTTAAACTACTCTCTTTGACTTTTTTCTATGTCTTTTATAATATATTTCTCATTTCTAGTTAAAAGGCTGCCCCTTCTTCATAGAACCTTCCCTCCCACATATATATTTATATCTGGAAGGTATTTCAGAGTTTACTTAATCCAAGCTCCAGCATTTTATAGAATGAAGAGCTTAGTTCAAAGACATTAAGTGACTTCCTTACAGTCACACAATAAGAAATTGGTAGAGCCAGAATTTAAACAAGACTGTAAGCTTCTTGAATTAACTACTGTCTTTTCTAAACTTTTCATCTCCCCTAGAATATAGCATGGTGCTATGCCCATATTAAGTATTTAATGAATTTATGTTTATTAAATTGAGTTCTACTGATTTCAATCAGTCCACAAGTGATCTGTCCTCTATTCTTTTTCTCAGCTGTCCTAATCCTACTTATCCTTCAATGTCTACTTGCCTTTCCAGCCTGTAGCTGGAAATAATCCATCACCCCTCTTACAGTACATTTTAGCACTTAGTGGGCAGGATCACTAATTGTGCATTTACCATACATACCACTCATTTACTATTTTTCATGCACAACTTTGAATTATTAGTTCAATTTCAATGTGTGAATGCTTCATTTCTTCAATTAAATAATAAACTCTCTGAGGGCAAGGAATATGTCTTATACCAGAGGTGTCAAACATATAGCCTATGGGTCACATGTGGCTTAGAATACTCCCAAGTGCAGGCTGAAACAAATTAAAATGGAATGGGGAAATATTTAACAAAATAAATAAAAATGTAATGACATTTAGATAAAATTAAATGTTAAAAGTAAGTCAATACTTCATTCTATATAAGGATCAGTGGCCCCAATTTTGATTTGAATTTGATACCAATGTCTTATAGTACTTGAATCTCCCAAAGATCTAGGTATGGTGACATGTCCCAAATAGAATACCCATGATTTGTCATTTGGTAATTATGTCAGATTGCCTTCAGGAATAGTGCTTTCCAGCATTGTAGCATAGAAAGAGCACTAGTGTTAACATTCAGAGGGCCTAAGTTCAAGTGTTAAAATTCAGAGAGCCTAGGTTCAAGCCCAGATTCTGCTATTTACTGCGTGAATTTGGGGAAGCTGCTTAGCCCCTCTGCACCTCAGTGTGTTCATTTGAAAAACAAGGATATTGAACTATGTATCCTTTAGGGTCCTTTCTATGATGGAGTGAACCTATGACATAATAGCATTAGGAAAGAGTGTTACTAAACAAATGTCCTAAAGCCAAGGAGTTATTAAAAGTGCATAGAAAAAACCTAGAGTTCTTTTTTTTCCTAGTTAAAACTTGTATCTGAGCAAACAAATTAAATATAGAAATCCCTTGTATATGTAGATGGAATAGACACTAGAATATATGTGTTACTTGAAGAGCTGAGGAAAGTGCTTCCCTCCTCAAAAAAAATCACTGAGCTATAGTCTGTTACTAAGTGCCACCTTTCTAGATCCATGACTTCCAATTGTCATTGTTTCTTGTTCAAATTGTTCCTTGTTTAAATTTGAAGAGTGCTAAAACTTCACCCTTTGAGTTATCCAGATTAGGGGTTATGATTCAAAACTGGAAGAAGAGTTATCCTGTAAGTCTAGGTTCAGCCAGGTATGATAAAACTTCCCACCAATCAGGAGAGAAGGGGCTCAGGATAGAAGCAGGAGAAACAGGTTGGAGCAGAAGCAACTGAAAATCAACATGGATCCTTTCTGTACTGATGCAGCATAGAACCTTTCACATTTTTATAGTCAGTTTTCATGGGCTGCTGTGGCTGAGAAAAATCACCATCTGGTGGTCAACCTTCTGATAATGACTTTCTCTTCATTCTGCAAGTCTAACCATTTGACAACAAACACTTCATTACCCAATCCAGCCTTTGTATCCTGGTAGGACCTGCCAAAGCTTGTCTTCTGCTGGCATAGCCTTCAATAACCCAGGTTCAATTTCCTGGCAATACAAGGCATCAAAGTGGGATTTTAGTGGAAGAATCAATGGTGAATCCATTTACAATATCCTCAGTGAAGGTGTATCTAAACAGAACTTTATTTGCTGTGCTTTGTAATTAGGATACATAATGTAGGGATGCCCAATGTGGATTGGAGGTTTTTCTCAAGTGCAGTCAGGTGCTTTGAGATGAAGTCAGCTTAAATAAGAATTTCCCATACACTCAAAAGCTCAGGGGATTTATAACAGGATAGAGCTAATGCAAGTAAAAAAAAAAAGTGCTATACAGATCAGAGGTAAAACAGACAGAGTGGAATGACTTTAAAGAACTGAAACAGAAAACAAAAAAAAAATACATGCCTAATGCTGTCTTTTCCAAATTATGAAAAACCTGAATCATTCTGCCAAGTAAAAATTGAACCAAATGAGAGACACCTAATCCTATTAGTGTTCTTGTTCCACCAGTGGAAAAGGAATTGCACAGGAGGAAATATTTTCTGGGTAGCCCTCCCAGTAACTGATGTGCTCTAGGCAGCAGACTGAATGGGGAACTGTTCAAATTACTTAGACTAAAAACTATGAAAAGAATGTCACACTTTGTCTGGCTAAGACAACAGCTTTATCAAGCACATGATCTTAAACACACCAAGATTTTTCTATTTTTTCATAGTCTCACTTCATTGGGTGGCTACCTGGGAAAGCAAACGCTTTTGTTGCTGACAGTGCCTGGGGTGGAAGAACAATGGGAAAGACATATATGGTCTTACCAAATATAGATTCCTAGAGCTGGAGTGTTTATTTAAATGCTTATCTACTTCTGTAGGCATTTAATAAGTACTTGTTGAAGTGAATTAAATATACATGTTAACAAAATATAAATGTTAATTTTTTATTATTTGTTCTCTCCTCTCTAACCCCCCATCCTACTCCTTGGCAAAAAATTACTTATGGGGGAGTTTTGTCCAAATCATATTATTATTGGATATTAATTATTAATGCAAATTATATATATATGTATATATATATTCAATGAAAAGTAGCAATAAGCCAAAGCCAATCTATATAAATACATTGGTCTGAATTTAGGCCAAAATCTTCAAATGAGAGCTCCCTGAAAGGAACACAGACACACACAGACTCACAGAGACACACACATACTTTTTTCCCTCTAGATCTGTGATTTCATCACTGTAGGAAGCTTGGGATGAGGGACTCCCTGTATTAAAACAGATTAGGACATCTCATACAATTTATAGTCTTAGTGAGTTTCCTAGATGTTAGGTTATCTGCTTAGGTTGACTGAGGCAGAATGTGCCAGAGATCAACTTGAGAATTGGATAACAGTAAGAAAAAACCTGAGTTCAAGACTGTCCTCTGGCATATACTAGCTAAAGAAGCCTGGATAAGTCACTTAGGCTCTCAGTGCCCCCAGGTAACCATTTAAGACTTTAAACTTTAAGAGCTGCCAATCTCCATTGGTAGAAGATATTTCTTCACCAGATGCTCCTTATACCAGTGAGATCACAGGTTTGGTCCCAAACCCACAAAATACACACAAAGACAAAACAAAACAACCCCAAAAACTATTATTTTTCTAAAACCAATTAAAAAAGATTTTACTACACAAATATAAACAATTGTAGCAAATTAAAGGGAAACCTAGAAAGTGGAAGAATTTCAAATGGTTAACAAACTTAGTACTGGACTTTTCAGAGGAGGGCAAAAATGATGGATGGGTCCTTTTCTCTTGTTCTTTCCTTCTCCCATTCTCCTGCCCACCACCTCTGTACTATATTTATATATATATGTAGTATGTATGTATACATACATAATATGTATTATATACATTATATATGCCCACTCTATGGGCAGGGCATCCCTTTGCTTGAGTATAAAGCTTGGAACCTCTATTATCCTCCTACCATACTTACTACCCTGCCCCACCTACTTTTGGGTTCTGCTCTGTGACATTCAACCCTGTGGTCTTCTAGCTGTAGGTGGTGAAAAGCCAAAGTGCAAACTCTTAGGGAAGAGGATTCTAGGTGATCCCTTTCTGTCACCATTTCCTAGTTGTCATTTTAGACTCTGCTGGTGTTGTTTGTCCTTCATTTTTGAAGAGGACCAATTACATCACTGGTGATATCTTGACTTGCACATGAATTGGATTTAAGTAAGGCAGAATTGCCCAAAGTCATCAGCTTCACTCTCTCCCTGAGTGATCAAAGTCTAGTGGAGAACAGAATTCAAGATGACTGGAAATAGCTTGAAATGCAATGGATGACCTTGGTGTCCTTGATGCCTGATCCAGTTTTAAGAGCTCCATAGCACCAGCTTTAGCTGCCTTCATGGCCTTTGGAACAAATTGTTCTCATCTGCTCATTCCACCAGGGAAAATCTTCACACACTTGGTGCAGACAGACCCCGAACTCACCAATGGGTTTGAAACCTATTGGTTACCATCAATTTGGTTTAGCCAATCTGCCAAGATGGTTTTACTAGGGTATGGCTGCTGTACATGCTACAGCTTCTTGGAGCCACAAATGAGAATTGGATGAATCAGGTGGACACCAAAGGTGGATGAGCAGCCCTGAAAAGGGTTCAAGCCCTCACACCAGAGGTGTTAGGCCTCCTCAACAACCCATACATATCCATAGACCATACTCTACTGGTGTAGAGAAAGACAAAATATTCATGGGCTTTGCAATGAAATTCCTATCTCTTAAGAGACTATGATAGGGTTCAGGAAGTCACTCTATAGTAGGAATAATCTGCCTTCCCCATCTCACTGACATGCCTGTATGATCAGGATTGGGATCCATCTACATCCTCTTGATTCATCAGCCTAATTTTCAAATACTCTATTACATGTTATTGCTATTTTATAGATGAAGAAGCGGGCTGAAGGTTAAGTGGCCTGTGTTTGGAAGCTGAAGTTATTGGAAGTCAGGGACAGCTACTAAAATTGTGTCTTTGAACCTCTAAGGTTCAGATAGAAGTGCATATTTCCACTGGTACCATCATTTTGTGATTCTCGGTGCTCCCTCTCATGATGAATAACATAGTAAAGTAGCAAACTATGATAGCAAGTATTGAAAATAAATAAATAAATTTGTACTGCTTTAAAATGTAATCATCATGAGAACCCTATGATTTAGAATGAGATTAATTATAAGTAAGATAAAGAGAAAAATGTTTCATCATTAAAAAAAAAAACCTTTCCCATTTCACAGCTCCATCTTTGAATGAAGTTTGAGTGTCTCCTTTTTACTTAGGAGTGTATCCTAAATTACTACCTCTCCTACCTAGAGCTCTGGGGACACCTCCAGGAAGAGTAGTGATCACATTCCTTGTGTCCTTGAGCACTACTTGTGCTTGAAAGAACAGAAATTCTCCTCACAGAGCTGGGAAACAGCAATGTAATTAACTGAAGAATGAAATCGATGCCTTTTCACTCCAGGGACATATATCAGTACTCGTCACTTTCTCAAGTGCCAATTCCATCTCTCTCTGCATTTAGAGAAAAGTTAGAGAAATTAAAATGGAAAAGTCCCAACTGAGCATTGTTAAGCACCCACATTATTTGTCCGTTACAATTTTTCTCTTTACTCTGCTTCCCACCTAAGTGGTTACTTTGGGATAGCTCTTAATATTTTCCTCCTTGGACTTGTCTAATTGTATGGAGCATTGCCAATAGTTACAAAGACCTGTTTTGTGCAGTAGTAGACATACATTGTGTTCTTTATTTCTGATGGGTTGCATGTCTTTAGTCATTACCACATTATGATTTGGACTATAATGGCTTCGTGGCCCAGTCCTCAGTATTGTTAGAAGCTATTAGTGTTGGAGAAGGAACTCAATGGTGAAAGAAAAAGGATGCTAGATTAGGTGCCAGTTGTGGGAATTTAAAGTAATCATTATATCTCCAGGAGCTTCAGTTTCTACTTCTCTAAAGAGAGGATAATACTTTTACTATTTACCCCACAGACTTGTAAGAAAGTGCTCTGCAAACCTTAAAGTGCTACATAAAAGAATTATTTGTTTTTTGTTATTTGATTCAAGAAACATTTATTAAGCACCTATTCTGAGTCAAGTCAACAAGCATTAAGTGTAGACTGCATACCAGGCACTGTGTTAACCTCTGGAAATAGATCTAGGTCACATTAGTGGAAAAAATGAATCTAATGAAGTAGCTGCATTATTCAAGTTCTCACTGTATATTGAGCTGGAACCAATTATTATATTTTACATAATTACAATTTTGAATGGTGAAAATTTGAATATGTACAACCACTTCATCATCTGTGTGTAGTTGGAACCTCTCAGACTTGGTGGGTGCCTGATACCATATAAGTCACTGGATAGAAATGAGAGGGGCCTCATTCAGAGAAGGTAAGTGCCACTCTGTCTTTGTTGCATATTGTTTCTGTGTTAGAGCAAAGTAAACCTCCTCCATTGTTAAATGCTCAGTGACTTATGAGTGTCTCATTTTCTCTCAATATTGAACTTGAACTAAAAGACTGTTGGCTTTAGATCAGTATGTATACCACTTACCCAGTATCACATAGTTAAATGCCAAAGCCAGGCTCTAAACCCTATTCTCTCCCAACTCAACCCAACTTTCTTTCCATTATACCATGCTGCTTTTAAAAATGCCAAATTGTGTTGTATGTCACAAAGATCACCTTTTAATGAATGAAAATTTTTGAACTATTAAAATATGGTTTCTTGACTTGTATATGTATTGTGTATTTGAGTTATGCCCAATGTTCATGACCCCACTTGCAGTTTTTGTGGCAAAGATACTGGAGTGGTTTGCCATTTCCTTCTCCAGCTCATTTTATGGATGAGGAACTGAAGCAAACAGGGTTAAGTGACTTGTCCAGGAACATACAGCAAGTAAGTGTCTGAGGACAGATTCAAACCCATGAAGATGAGTCTTCCTGACTCCAGTGCCAGGACTCTATCCACTGCACCACCTGGCTGCATATACATATCTCCAAACAGAAACTCACACACACACACACACACACACACACTCTAATATCTGTATATATATATATAATGATAAATATGCATGTATGTATTTAATATATACAGTAATATATATCTATTTCTAAATATAAGTAAATGAGTAAATATATCTATCTCTCTATGTCGATATAGACATATTTGTAGTCAGGAAAAATAAATCAACATATTGGCCATGCATGAGAATACTTGTCTCACTTTGTACCTTAGTTCAGTGCCTTTCTGCCAAGGGGAGAGACGAAAGTTTTCTTTTGTCTTCAAAAGTCCTGACTAGTTACTACCTTGCTGAGAGTTCTGCCTTGGTCAGAGTTCTGAAGTCTTTCAAAGTTTTCTTCTTCCATATTATTATTGTGGTCATGGTATAAATCATTCTCCTGCTTCTGTTCATTTCAGCC
The DNA here is from genome assembly GCF_900497805.2 of Vombatus ursinus. Taxonomy (NCBI): domain Eukaryota; kingdom Metazoa; phylum Chordata; class Mammalia; order Diprotodontia; family Vombatidae; genus Vombatus; species Vombatus ursinus. The sequence continues at coordinate 25,297,110 of NW_020954559.1, forward strand.
AGGAAGGTTAGAAATAAACATTTATTAAGTATTTTATTAAATTTAAAATATATATACACACTAAGTATATGTGCATATATGTGTATATATGTCTATGTGTGCATATGTAATGTACATATAAACACATATGTACATATACATACATATATACACATACACACACACACATATATACTAGAAGCAAGAACTTCAGTTGTCAGAGAGCAAATGGTTAGTTGATAGTGAAAGGTTAAAAAACCCACCAATATAATATTTTTTAAATAGAAGAAAACAAAAAGTACAGAAGGAGAATTAGATATGTCCAATTTGTTAATGTTTTGTTACATTGTGTATGTGTATATGTGTGTATATATACATACATGTATTTTTTATAAAAGCAAGCTTCACAATTTTTATACAATTCTATTCCTTGTTCTTTAAATTCTCAGATATTTGTTGATGATTCAGCTTATGATGAAAAAAGACATTAAAACAAAAATGAGGAAAAGGGTCTGATTCACAAAAAGCCAAGGATATTTGTCTCTAAAAGGCAGTAAAGCTATTCTTTCAGGGTTTCCCTGTTCCATGATCCTGTTCCATGAATTATTATATGATCTTGCCTTGTTGGCTCTGGATTATGATCCACATCTCTCATGAATGAAATACACAAATGATTCATCTGTACTGACCTTCCAGTCTGTCCCACCCCTGTCTTGGTTGATACTTTTCTGACAATAAGATCTCTGTCTCTTTCTATCTTTGTCTCTGTGAGTCTCTTTCTATCTCTGCCTGTGTCTCTGTCTGTCTGTCTCTCCATGAATCCAGGGTATTTTCCAAGTCTTAATACAGTGATATATGTGTGTATGTATGTATGTACACATATACATATAAATATATGTACAGCACACATATGAATATGCATGGGTATTTTTGTGTATGTGTATGTAAATTTGCCTTGTAATATTGTAAGCACCATATTCTATATGCAGTAGACTTTGATAAATGCTATATCAAAAAAAGTGTTGAAAAAGTGTTAAGGATGTTTTGAGTTCAGTACCAACTTTCATCTGCATTTGTGTGTGGAACCTTTTTGTCTGGCTTATTACTCTGATTATTTAATAATTTCTAAGATATAGGGCATTAATACCTTTTCTGCAATCATCCAGGTAGTTGTTTCATCTCTTCAGTTCTGGTCATACTTCCACAAGTGAACCAAGTAATGGAGAACCAGTGGCTGTGGTTCAGAGTAAGACATGTCTTATCAATTTAGATGCCCTACCAGAGAGAGCATTGGTCGTGAATCAATCCCTATGAATCATTATTTTAGGCATTGATTAATGCTCCTGGTCATTTTTTTTAACATATTGATCCCCTTTTATTTTTGCCAGGATACATACACATCTCCTTTGTTTTCTGATAAATGAAATGTAAATCTCCTTAACTCACAGGGTCATTGGTAATGGCTATTGATTATCAAGTAGTTCAGTTCTTGTTTCTAAAATATTTTACTAAGTATAAATGACCACAAGAACTGATAAAATACCTTAAAAAAAGAAATAAACTTTGGGATAATACAACAGTATATTCTTAAAAATTTAAATAACTGTAATTAGTGTAATATCTTTGAAAAATGATGTTATTCTCAATGCAATGGAGAATAATTTAAACTTTTTCAGAATCCTGGTAAAAGATACTTGTGATACATGGTTCATTGCTTATAGTTTTAAATAATCCCTTCTATCTTTTCCAGAGACTCTAGAGTATCCCTCCTAACTATGACTAAAATTTAGGTTATCAACCTAGAAAACACTGTAAATAATATAATGACTTTTAGACTGAAAGTCTCAGTACAGACTAAATGATAAAAAACCAGGGATGACTGCTAAATTCTGCCAATTTTGCCTTATAGAATATAATATTTATTCAAACATCAACTTAGAAATTGAAAAATTATACTTTACAAGAACATTATAAAAAATGAGATACTAGTATAAAACAACAACAAAACACCCTCAAGCCTTTAACTGCTTATCCCTGGCTCTTCTCTCTTATTAACTTAACAATCTATGGTTGTTATGTAGCTTTCATACCAGAAACTTTTTTTTTTACCCAGTACATCTCTAGCACAGTCTCAAGTGGCTTCTTGTGATGATCCAATTAAGTGTGAACCCATGAAATACGCCATACTTAAGTTTATCTCTTTAAGTGATTGTTGTTGTTGTTGTGTTTTTTTTTTTTCCCAGCAAGGCAGCAGTGGAACTTTACCCACGTATTTATTCTCTGATTGATTCAAAGGAGATTTAGCTATAATGTCTTCTGAAAATGTTGGCTGTTCCTATGACAATCTCTACCTACTCAAGGATGTCTTGACATATGATAGAAGTAGAGACATTCAAGACAACTCCTATCAACCATGTCCTTTTACAGAAGAGAAAACCTAGGATCAGAGAAATTAAAATGGTTAGACCAAGGTAAGGCTGGTAGTAAATAGCATAGACATAAATAGAATTCAAGTCATTATAGTCTAAGACCAATATTATTTTCATTCTTTTGTACACTCCTTCAGGATTCATTTCATTTTATCTAAACCAGGAGTTCTACCTAGGATCCATACAAAGTATCCTAAAGAGACCTGTGGATTGATTTCAGAGGATCTGTGAGCCTATATAAGAATATATACAAATACATATTCACAAACTTTTAAATAAAATTGAACATTTCCTTCAATTACATTAGAAAATTACTCTTAGCAAGGTCCATAGGCTAAGAACCTATTTAGACAATCAGACACTAAGTTTCTTAGGTTCTTTTACTTTCTTAGACTCATTGGAATTAATGACTTTCCATTTCTCTTCTTTATTCAAACATCAACTTGGAAATTGAAAAATTATACTTTCCAAGAACATTGTAAAAAATGAGATACTAGTAGATTTTTTTGTTTGTTTGTTTGCTCTTTACATGCTAGGTCAAGGCAACTTTCAGCTGTTAGAACTTTAGGCTCCTAACTGGGAAATCTACTTAAGGAAAGTTTCTAAAACAATGTGCATTTTCTTTACTTTCACATCATTTTCTAGTTGTAAATGAACATATCAAAACCCAGTTTTTAAACATATACAATAGCTTCCAATATGTAATAGCTTCCCTAAACTCCCTAAAAAAAGAGTAAATAATTTAAATATAGAAGTTTTGGAAGCTATTTTCTTTAGGTAATAAAGACCATAGTATGACCCACTTAAGGCTGCCAAATTATATATTTGTTTATTTATTATATTCCTGTAGCGTCTTCACTCTTCAAATAATTATGAGGATTAACACTGCATCTTGGCATTGTCTTTTATTTATTCATTCAATGTAGGAGTTGTTTCCTCTCATTTTATCCTTATCTTTTGTGATTATAATGCATTTTTTTCACATTTGCAGTTAAGCAGGCTTGAAATATTTCTTTGAAAAATTTGAAATCGTTGTATTACTTTTTACTCTGTATTTAATTACATTTGTATTGCCTATCCCTTGTAATTTACTGCACTTAATAAAACATAATAAAGTGGAACCTCTGTAAGTTTCTTAGGGAATCTACAAAACTAATAATTCTCTCAGAAAAAACCTGGCTGCCTCACCCCATTTCTCTGCAGGTATTTAAAAGCAAAATGTAATAGGGAGGTGTCATGTTACTAAGGCTTCATTACTTTTACAAAGTACACCAGAGGATACTTACTAGCGAGGTGTAGGATATTACATCAAACAATTAAAACTAAATTGCTCTGCAGAGAAAAAGGGAGACAGAGATGTAACTGTGCTTTAAAAAATCAACTTTCCCATGTCTTCATAGAAACATTGTTTCTTATTATAATATTAATTAACAAAGTTGTTGCAGTGCTTATTATTTGGGGATATTCTTGTTAATGATAATTTTGTCTGGGATAGAATTGTGGGTGGCTGTCATTAGTTTGTATCATAGAGTAGGGTTTTTATAAGATGTTTCTTTGTTGTACTTAATAAATGAATTGAAGGAAATTATCTCTGTATATATTTCTCTCTCTACATATGTGTATGGACTCCTACTGTCTCTATGTGTGTGTGCATATGCATATGCATACATGTTTATACATACTGTACACTTAGCAACCATCGACAAAGCCAATCAAACATCCTACCCTAATCCCTTAGCATTTCTGAAGGTAGAAACAAAATAATTAATGAAAAACAAATATGATGCTGCAGTTTTATGGCCCTTTTCAGGTGTGCATGATAATGTCATTTTTTTCTCTATTTTGCATCTTTTTTTCTTTCCTTTTTTACCAGGTGGCATGATATAGAATACAGGATTTGGAGCCAGGAAGATGAGAGTTTGAATCTTGTCTCACACAGTTACTTGCTATTGATGATTCTTCATTTTTGAAAAGGACCAGTGATGTCTTGACTTGTGTATGAATTGGATTTAAGTGAGGAAGAGTTGCAAAAGTTGTCAGTCTCATTCTCTCTTCCATAGTCATCAGAATCCAGTGACAAGAGGAAAGTTAGGATGACTGGCAATGGCCTGGGAGGCAGTGGATGACTTTGGTGTCTTCAATGTCTGACCAAGCTCTAAGTGCTCCATAGCACCTGCTTCAGCTGCCTTCATGGCTGTTGGAACAAAATGTTCTTATCACCCATTCCACTGGGGGAATTCTACATATGCCTGAGACAGACATTCCCCTAATTCATCTGTTGCTTATCCTCAACCTGGTTTAGCCTGTCTATTAAAATAGTATTTGGGATATTCAGGGAGGACAAGCACTTCTGGTGTGAGGGCTTGACAATGCCTTTTCCAGGACAGCTCATCCACCTTTGGTGGCCACCTTTCACCCAGCTCTCATCTGTGTCTCCAAGAAGCTGTAGCATGTGTTGTGGTCCTACCCCTGTACTTGCTATATGACCCATGACATTGGAGAAATCACAGTCTCTCTGTGGCTCATTTTCCTCACCTGTAAAATGAGGGTAATAATACCACTTAACTCACAGGTTTGTTATGAGAATCAAATGAATTAACAGATGTAGAGTACTATGTAAACCTTAAAGCACCATGTAATGCTAATGATGATGATGGTAGCTATCATCAACTTCTTTTAAAATAATGATAATCAGTACAGATGTGATTCTTCTGTCTTTACTCTGAATTACCTTATCTAGATAAATTTTTCATACTGATAATTTTTATGACACCACAAAATCCTCTAGGGGCAGCTAGGTGGTAAGGGGATAAAGTACTGGACCTGAAGTCAAGAAGACTTATCTTCCTGAGTTCAAATCTGGCCTCAGACACTTACTAGCTGTGTGACCCTGGGCAAGTCACTTCACATTGCTTGCCTCAGTTTCCTTCTCTGTCAAATGAGCTGGAGAAGGAAATGGCAAATTACTCCAGTATCTTTCCCAAGAAAACTCCAAATGCGGTCATGAAGAGTCAAACACGACTGAAATGATCGAACAATATTCTCTAGAAAATAATGAGCTAGCCTAGAGTCAAGAAGATTTGGATTTAAATTCTGCCAGGGACTAGCTGTGTGACTAGGGGCAATTTATTTAAACTATGAGTACCTCAGTTAATCTTTTCATAATATGTTACAGATGACCTACTTAATTATGTCAATGGAGGGAATTTTCATTATTGTGAGTCCATCATACAGATGCAATCACAGTTGGGAATACACACACACACACACACACACACACACATATATATATATCTATAACATCTACCTGTCCTATCAACTAAATATATCTTTATATTTATACAGATATATAGATTATATCTATTTAAAACATTTTTTCTGTGTGTGTTTGTGTAAAAGTAAGGTCCCCTCAGGTTTTTCTTACTGTCTCTTTCTGTCTGTCTTTCTCTCTTTTCACACACACACGTATACATTCACATTATACGAACATATGTGTTTGGTTTTATATATATGACATATAATTATTAAACATATCACATTTAAAAAATTCAAGATAATTCCCCCTGCTTTTACCTGTTAGAAAACAGAATGTGAACCTTGAATGGCTTCCAAGAAGACTTAACATGATTGAAACAAAATATATTTTTAATGTGAAATATGCAAGCAGCTATTGTGCTAAGTAAGATTTCTACATTGTATTTTGTAATGCTGTCTTAATAAAAATAATCTTTATTTCCAAGCTATAAGTAGAAGAACACTGTAAAATCTCTATTTATTGCTGACATGTACTGTGAAACAAGTGAAATATCCAAGAATAATTTTAAATAAACCTCATTCTGGAAAAAAAAAATAGCACATACTAGTTAAACAAAAATAAGTTTCCTAAGTAAACTTGTGAAAGTACTTGTATATATGAGCTACATGTAGCATATAAATATATGGGATACACACATATATTTCAGATTAACAAACATAATATACATTATATAAGATAAAGATGCATGTAGCAGAATGTATTTAATATGTATGTTCACATATAGATGTACCCTATTTTATTATATATCATAATTTATTCAATTAGCTATTCTCCAGAAAATTCTTACAAATTATCATTAAAATAGCAAAACAAACCAACAAACAAAAACAAATAACCTCCCCCCCAACACACACACCAACTCTTCCACTCATTTCCCCAATCTGATTTCCTTCCAATCGTAAGATAAATGTTGCCTTTGTTAAAATTCAAAGAGAAGCAATGTTGCATAGTGGAAGCAGGAAAACATGGGTTCAAATCTTACGTTCATTACTTATTTAATTAAGTACTAGCTGTATGATTCTGGATAAGTCACTTCAATCATCTGAGCCACTGTTTCTTCATCTGTAAAATGGGTTGGTGGCAGCCTCCACAACCTCTAAGGTGATTTCTGGATCTAAATAGATGATCCTTTAAGTCTCAGGCTTTCCCCACTACATCATGCTATTAAATTGTAAGCTACTGAGGAGGAAGGGAGGACAAAGTAGGAGTCACACATCATCATATTTCCATTCCCCACCCACACCTCCAAGATGATAGGACATCTAAAAGAACTGAGAGGTATTAACTATAATAGATCTATCTCATAAGTACCAAATAAATAAGAAGTTGAGGTGGCTGACTAATATCTTTATTGAATATTGGTGAAATGAGAAGGATCTATAGAGGAGATGATTCTAAACAATTTTGAAGGAACAGAGAAGCTTAACAGAGAAAAGGGAAAATAGCATTCAAGAAGAGAGAATAATAAGTAAAAATGACATGATGGTAGGAAAATCATATGCAGAAGACAAGGAGAATGCTTTTTGGATAGAATTGAGAGTGTGAGTTTGAGCATTTCAGAAAAGAATGCAGGCAAATGGGATGATGATAGGATTAGAATATGGGCTTAAAAACTCTTGATCATTTTTTCAAAATGATAAATTATCTTAATTTTGAAAAACATCTCAGATGCCATCTAGTCTAACATATATTTAAAGATGATGCCTTTACCACATACATGATATATGGTTATCCACCTTTTAAGGGTCTGAAAAACCCTAGTAAAGGGGAGTTCACTACCAACTAAGGTGCCTCATTTTAGATCTTGGTTACTTACAATTCTTCCTCAGAGTTGTAGGATAACCCTGAAGGATAATCAAATCCCACTTAGTGATTCTAAGACTATCAGTTGGGAGCCATTTTGTCCAGTGGTAACCAATAGAAATGAGAGTCACTGACCTGTACATGACAATTCCTTTGGTCTCTATAGTGACTTTAAAGTTTAGTTTTAAGATGTGATTTTATTGTGTTTTTGTATTTATTATATTTTTATTTTGTTAGGTATTGTCCATTGACATTTTAATATGGTTCTGAGTTTTGTGGGATGCAAGTAGTCAACAGACCATATGTTTACCTCTGACTTACTCAGCAAATCTAAACAAAACAAAACAAAACATTTACATAGGGATATTTACTAAAGTGGAGCAAGAGAAATAATTTATACAAAATATCTTCCCTCCCAAAGTCTTTGACACTCTTCTGCAAGTATATAGAGAGTTCTGGTGAAAGGCGGCTTAAGCTGAAGAACAGATGTGAACAATGAATATTTCTCCAATTATTTAAATCTGATTTTATTTTTATAAAATTTTTTTTTTATAATTTTGTTTATCTAGTTCCTGAGTTTGTTTTGGCAGGTGTACTAGATATTTGATACTGTCTAGAGTTATTTTAAATGGAGGTAACTCTTACTATCTCTTCTTCTGTGGTTTTGTTTGTGATGAATAGGAATGCTGATGATTTATGTAGATTTACTTTATATCCTGCTATTTTGCTAAAATTATTAATTGTTTCAACTAATTTTTGAGTTGTCTTTGGGATTTTCCAAGTATATCATAATATCTGTAAAAAGGGAGTTTTATTACCTTATTCCTTATTCTGATTCCTTATATTTTTTTTCTTTTCTTATTTCTACTGCAAGGATTTCCAGTACATTGGAGAATGACTGAACAAATTGTAGTATATGATTGTGATGGAATACTACAGTGCTATAGGAAATGATAACCTCACTGATTTTAGAGAAAAAAAATGGATAGACTTGCACGAAATGATGAACAGCAATATGAACAGACCCAAGAGAACATTGTACATAGTAACAACAATATTGCTTTAAGAATTTTGAATGATTAAGTCATTTCACTATTATAAATACCCAAATTAACTTCAAATGACCTATGAAGGAAGATGCTATCTGCATCCAGAGAAAGAACAGATAAATTGAAGTACGAATAGAATGTTTTAACATATGTGTGAATGCATATTTGTGTCTAATGGTAGCCATCTCTAGGGTAGGGGAGTGGGGATGGGAAGAAAAAAAGAGAAAATAAAGAAATTTACAAGATAATTTTTTCTATGTTTAAAATGAATAACAAGTTGTACATCACAGATTTGTAGTTTCTTGTATAATTATCCTTTTTTATTCTATGATGTTATAAAATTTTTATTTCATTTTTTAAAATAAAATAAATATAACTATAAAAAGAATATATGTGGCAAAGGGGCAACTCACAACTGCTGGTCAGTAGAGGTCCTTTTCTTTCAGGTGATGGCACAGTGTACAGTGTGTTGGGCTTGTATTTAGACAGATCTGAGTTCAAATCCAGACTTACTGGCTATGTGACCCTCAGTAAATCACTTAGTCTCTATTTACTTCAATTTCCTCAATTGTAGAATTGTGATAATACCAATGTTCCTTTTAAGTGTGGTGAATTTCCAAAAATCTATCCTGTGAACTTCAAACTAATCTAGGGGCATCATTTAGGTCACTGAAGAGAATTTGGGAAATTCAAGTTCTTCTGAACCCTTCAAAGAAGGAAGGTCCTCTTCTCATCAAAAAATGTACAGGTAGGAGACCTGGTCTAGTCTAAAGCTGAGGTCGCTTCTTTCTCCCTGGGACATTATTCTTCAGGGATGTGCTAGAAAGTTACACTTGCTCAAATTTCTGGAAAAGCGTCACATTCCAGCTCGCTTGATATTTTTATAATGGACTCAGTGTCCATAATGAAATTCCTCAGCCAAATGGAGCAGACCTCTTGTCTGGAGTCATTTCATTTTATGAAATGGCTTTCAAAGGCTTTTCATGCTGAGTCTAAGGAATTTAGATAGTTTGAAAAAAGTTCTGCGATAGCTGAAGTATCAAGCTGAAATGGGGTGGGTTGCTTTCAATCCCAGCCTTAAATTTATAATACCATGAGCTTGAGGTCCTTTTCTGAATGGCTTCTAGGGGTTCTATTCTTCTTTCCTAAAATACAGCAGTAACCACAGCTGAATAGAATTTCAGATGTGTTCTGCCTACCCCAAGCTCAGAGGGACTCTTACCTCTCTAGACTGGGGCACTAATACGTAAGATTCCATTAGTTTTCATGGTTGCCATTTTATACTTTTAGCTTGAGATTGTAGCCTTTCAAATCCCTTGGTTCTTTTTCAGCTGTGTCTAGAACCTCTCCAACCTTGTACTTGGGAGGTTGATTTCTTTGAAGTAAAAAATAAGATTTTTCCCACTCTCCCTGAGAAAATTTCCCATTTTTTGTCTCCCTTTGTCTCTCAAACAGCAACTTGATTGTGTCACTTTCTCTCCCAAATATATCCTTAGGTCACTTTGTCTTGACTGTGTCTTTGTATTCTTCTTTCAGGACCAGAACATTGTGCAATAACCATGTCTAATTCAATGATTTATCGGATACTGTTCTTCAGAATTTAAAAAAAAATGCTTTGACATAGACTTTGGAGTTTATTGACACCCTGCCTTCCTGATTTGTTATGTTTTGTTCTTGGGGGGTGGAGAGAATTTTATCTTTCCTGGCATTTTTTGTTTGTTTGTTTGTTTTATTCTTACCATTTGATTGATAACAGTGGAATTTAGATGAGGCAGTTATCAATAATAGCTGATATTTATATAATTTTCCTTAAGGTTGAAGAGGACTTTTCCAATATTATCAGATGTGATTCATGGGACAAATCTGTGAGATAAGTGATATCAACTACGATACAATTTTTTTCATTTTACAGATGAGGAAACTGAACCTCAAACAAAGTAAGTGACTTGACCAAGGTCATAAAACTAGTAAGTAGCAGGCAGGGACTTGAATCAGCCCTTCCCACACTGAGTGTTATGTTTTTTTTATTATATTTCTTTTCTCCATTTCAAATTCAGTTCATTTCCATTTGTTTCAAACATTTATTATAACCATAGTAATTAAAAGTATACTATTGGCAAACCATTGTTAGCCAATCATAGGAAGACAAAAAGGAGATACTATTTATCATAAAAAGTATAGCCTGCTCATGATATAGAACAAAGCATATAGATAAATAAAAGCAATTTAATTTGTTGAAGAATAGAATACTAATGACTAGATATGGGAGAGGGGATTGGAAAGTTGTTTTTTTTTTTTTTTAAGAAATTCTACTTGAGATAAGGATTCTGAGAGGCAAAGGAGTCATAAAGGGAGGAACAATCAGTAAGGGAGAGGTAGACAAAGACATGAAGGTATTTTGAAAGGAACCAGGATTCAATGAGCAGAGGATGGAAATGGAAGTGAGATAGGCTACACAGGAATTTAGAAATAATAAGGAACAGATTATAGAATGTACAATGTAAAGGCAGAGGACACAGGAGAACAGAGACTGAGAAGGGGGCAGGCTGAGCTGAATGGCTGAAAGAAAATGCAGAATGGTGGCAGGGCAAGGGAGTTTTCATCTTTACAAAGGGAGATTCTGAATTACAAAGATTAGGGATGTAAGAAGCGAGCATTTGTTACATGTGAGTTGTGAGGATTACTAGTTGCCCAGAGTAGAGGTGTCAAACATGTGGCCAGGATGCAGCCCATAACACTTTTGAGTGCAGCTTGGACCAGATTAAAATATAATTGGGAAATATTTAACAAAATAGATAAAAACACAAAAAACATAGACAATATTGCATTTTAAAACTAAGTCAATATGTAGTCCATAGGAAACCTTATGCATGAATCATTTGCCCCTGCTTGTTTTTGTACTTTTAATACATTTTTATTGATTTTTTCTTAGATCACTCCAATATTCTATATATTCCTCTCCATCCCCCACCTGAGAGCCATTCAATACGACAAATTTTTTTTTAAAGAAAAAAAAGTTAGAGTAACTGACTGATACACTGAGAAAGCCTGAAAATATATACAACATGCAATACCTGTGAACCTCTCACATCCACCAAGACGTAGTTTAGTGTAGTCTTCTCATAACTCTTCATTTGAGTCTTACTTCATCTTTATGATTTTGTTCCACTTACTTTTTTTTTTTTTGGTGTATCATTGCTCTTTCCATTTACATGGGTGTAGTTACTATGCATATTGTTTTCTTAGTTCTACTTACTTTGCTCTGTATCAGTTCACATAAATCTTTCCATGATTCTCTGTATTCATCACATGCATCGCTTCTTATAATGCAGTAATATTTCATTACATTTATGTACCATAGTTTATTTAGTCATTCTCCAATTGATAGGCATCCAGTAGCACCTGTTTCTATTTCAGTTTGATGTCATTGGACTACTTAGTCAGACAAGAAATATTTCTTAAGGCTGTCTTTTGTGCTAGGCACGTACTAAGTGCTGGGGTACAAAAAGATGGAGGTAACCGATGGGTGAGGTATAAGGGAGTTTGGGTAGGGTTTCCAGATCAATAAATATCTGATGATTGAATGTCCGGGGGACTGACTGAACTCATATTTCCACCAATTCCTTTAATTCATCTCAAGATGAAGAGAATTTATGCTCAGAAAATGCTCTAAAAGTGCTTTACAAATATTGCTCCTAGCTAGGCTTGGTACTTGAGGCTCTGGTCCTGGTTGGGATCCTATCAGGACATCTGAGACACTAAATGTAAGATAGAATGAGGTACAATTGGCTTTGGAGTCAGCACATTCATATCCTAACTCACTCCTGTGCAACCTGAGATAACTTTTCTTAATTTCCTCCTCTGTAGATGGAAAAAGTTGGATTAGTTGGCTTTCTCAGGTCCCTCTAGGTTCTAGATCTATAATTCTATCCTCCTCCTTGTTGATTGGGCATTCAGGGGACAGATTTTGATTCATTCTAATGTGGTAGGCACACAATCCGAAAATACCCCAAACAAGCAATGAATAACCTGTTTCATATTAGGCTTGGTGTCTGAGGCCCTGATCATGTACATGGCTCTTGTAGGAGACATTTGGTTTTTCAGATGCTAGTTCTGGTCAGGGCAGACTTAGGGATTGAAATTTGGCATGGTGTCTGAGACCATTATCCTTGAAAGTTCTCTAGTGGTGAGAGTGCTGGTCTTGCAGGCCTGGGCTCTGTAAGGGGTTTCTATTAGTGTGACTCTGGTAAATATGTTAGTAAAGTTAGAGTCTAGAATTGGAACTGAGAGTACTGCATCCCAATCTAGAACTTTACATATACACACGCAGGAAATTAGGAATGTTGAGTGTGTCGATCATGCTCAGCTTGGCTCTGTGTGCTTCATAGAGCACAGGCACAACTGATGCCTGCCACTTAAAGCCTTTAAGAGTCAGTGTAACAAGTCCACAGAATAATTTGATCATCTTTGGTTCTTAAGTGTCTTGAGTACAATCACATTTTTTTTGGAGGGGGGCGAGGCAATGGGGTTAAGTGACTTACCCGGGGTCACACAGCTAGTAAATGTTATGTGTCTGAAGCCGGATTTGAACTCAGGTCCTCCTGACTCCAGGGCTGGTACTCTATCCACTGTGCCACCCAGCTGCCCCACAATCACATTTTTAACATACAGTGGAAAGAGCAATGGCTCAGAAGTCAGAGCTCCTGGGTGTAAATTCCGTCTCAGACATATTTTGCCTGTGTGACCTTGGGCAAGTCATTTACCTCCCTGGGCCTCAATTTCCTCATTTATAAAACACAGTTCAGACTAAATGACTCCTGAGGTCCCTTCTAGTTCTAACTCCATGATACTCTGGATCTCTAATCCATATGAATGTCCTCAGTGAGTTGAGGCACTGGCATTCCTGAAGCTTGTGGTTATTTGAGTTTCAGAGAAGAGAATAAAGCCAGTACGAGCAGGCAGGGAAAAATATAGAGAAGGCTTGACCATGCTGCAATATCAAAACTGAGTGAGTGTTAGTGGTAGAAGCACAGAGAGGAAACAGGGTCACTTCACCGTACTACAAATGTGGTGTCATTTGTTAAGACAAATTGTGAGAGAGAAAACAAAACATACTCTGGATGAGAAATTTTGTGGGTCAGTGGTCAATATTGATCAAAATGTTAGGAAGTGCAAAAGTCTTCCAGGACATGTGCTATTGATTTATTTTATTGAGTTTCTACAAGTCTATCAGGGCTGTTATTCCTCAGTGGGTGCTTTGCATCTGAAAACACAATTAAAAACCATTAATAATATTCACTTGGATAAAACATCTGCGGATAATAGCCACAGAGCTCTTCTACTGCTTCATGCTGGATTTTGATAAAGGACATGACATAACATCACATGTGCAACTTATCCTCCTTAGCAACCTAAGAGACCATTGAAAAGCAGTTGCCAAGAAAGGGAGAATGGTGGGGTGGGGAGAGAGGGAGGAGGGTGGCTTTCGAATAAAGGTCAAATGAAATTGCTTTGGAAACCTCGGAGAAATGTTAAAGTGGTTACTTAAGGCAGGAGGTTTCTTACTGGAGGTGGTCCAGGAGTTACTGCATATTGCAGAAAAGCTAGAGAACAACATACACACACACACACACACACACACACACACACACACACACACATATATGTTGTTCTCTAGTTAGAGTCTAGAATTGGAACTTGAGGGTACTGCATCCCTATATATATATATATATATATATATATGTGTGTGTGTGTGTGTGTGTTGCATAAATATGTATGTGCGTATATGTATGTGTATATATGAATATGTGCATATATACACATATGTGCATGTATTCACATACATGCATGTATACAGACAGAGAGATAAATATAGACTGCTATATTCAATTATGTTACTTATGCATACATTAGGTTAATTAACCATGGGTTGCAAAACTCCACAAAAGCAGTGACTTTTATATAATAAAATGTGTGAACTAATGACCAAATTTATGACAAAGTATAGAACTTATGAATATAAAATAAAATATTTACTGATTTTTGAATAAGCTTCATCTGATACAATTAAATTTGTGTTCTCACTTGACTTGTACCTCTAACTAAATGTTTCCTCAGATCCAAGATAAGCTGATATATGCCCAAGGCTATATTATCACTAATCAGAGTTCAGATAAAGCTCTCTGTGCAATACCTTTTGGGGGAAAAGGGCTAGGAGAATAAACAGAGGAAGATGAAGAAAATTATATTTGATAGGATCATAGATTGAGAACTACAAGGGACAGTAGAAACCATCGAGTCTGACTTCCTTATTTTATAGTTGAGGAAATGGAAGCATAGAGATATAAAATACAGGTTAAATGAGTAAATGTCTGAGACAGGATTCAAACTCAGTTTCGTCTTGTTGAAAGTCCAGTATTCTATTCACTATACCAACTAACTGCCTTAAGTATGCTAACAGCTCTTACGGGAACTAAGCAGTCAGTCCTTTTGAAAGTACTGAAGAAATAACAATGATCAATAATCAAGATTATGATAATTCTCTTTTCGTTTGTAATAACAACAAGGTTGTTGAGATTATTGGATTGAAAATCTGGAGAGTAGCTTCTCATTCAATATTTTCTTTTAACTAGTTGAGTGATAATGTGAAAGTCTTGACCTTTCTGAGCCTCAGTTTCTTTATCTGTCAAGTAAATGATTTCAGCTAGAATGGTCCCTAAAGTCCTTGCAGCTCCAAATGCCTGTGATTCTATGATCTGCTCTCATCAAACTCTTATCTTTTATAAAATAGCTCCATGATTATTTGTGTGTAATAGTCTTTGTACTTGACAAGAAAGCTGTCTTCTAAATGAAAATGACTATCTTTTAAAGATGAAAACTCAACCAGTGGTTATTGTCTAGAATTGAAAAACCAGGGACTGCTTTGTTTAATTTTAGCTTAGAAATTCTGAGCCCTCTAATTCCATAGGCACACCAATGTACACACTTATCAAACTATGCATATGCACATCCTATACAAAGAGATACACAAGCTCAATTGTAATGGGGACTGTAACTTCCCCCTTTCCTCGGTGTGATATAATCAATTTCCATAACCATGGAAATTTTTTGGCTCTTCCCAATCATCACTAAACCCTAAATAGGGTAGCAAGAAGAACATGGCTATTTGAATAAACTCTCCTAGTTATCCTCAGAAGTTCTAACCTAAGAGATACTTGAGAAGAAACTGTATGCTTAGTCAAGATTTTAAGCCCATAAGCTTGATAATATAGACCTGAACACCCTGGCAGGGAGCTAGAGGAAAGAACGAATCAGACTGTAAAGTCAACCTGCACTACACCTATGTCAGGGAAGGAAATCATGTATCAGAGAAGAAGGATTGAGTGTGTTCTGGACTCCTAGATATTCTCAAATGTGAGGCCTGAGGTTGACAGGAACTTTAGAGCAAAAAGAGAGGCCTTGCAATGGAGGAAGAGATTTTTGTCTGGTGGTGTGTGTGAGTTGTAATGCTACATGACAGGACAACCATAAATTACTTCCTCTTTCTGTACAAAGGAAGGCAAAAGGGCTGCATGGTAGAGAAAAAGTGGAATGCTGAGGGAATTGTGATAACTGATACAGCAACATGACAGGATATCCATAAGGTGCAGGAGGTGCAGAGGGATGATGACAGGCTCCACAATCTGGGAATTATGTAGAGTTGCAATATTCTGAAAAATGGTCAGAGGGAGCACATATGGGAACTTTACTTATCAGGCAGGAGTTTTGGACTTAGATTCAGGAAGACCTGAGTTCAAATCCTGCCTCAGACACACTTACTAGCTTTGGGCAAGTAACTTAACCTCTCTCAGCCTTAGTTTCCTCATCTGTAAAAATAGGAGAAAAATAGTGCCTGCTAGCCAGGGTTGTTGTGAAGGTCAAATTGCAAACTTTAAAGTTCTATGTAAATGTGTGCTTTTATTATTACTTAGGGAAGGTTCTATATAAGTAACTATATGCCTATATATGTATATACACATATATATGTATGTATACATATGTATGTATATATGTATACATATATATGTATATCTGTGTCATAAGGTTATAGGACAATATATCAATAAGGCTACATAGGCTTCTGTGGAATAGTCTCTCATTGACCTCTTGTAGGCAATAGTTGATGTTTCCAGTGAGCTGTTATTTGTTCTATTTTATCTGATGCGGAAAGTATCTTTATTGAGTATTGTGAACTATATGTTTGCAAGGGAATGATGTCATATAGGTATGTTCCCAGATGTTCTGGGTGGAGGTGATTAGCCAGAAAAGTGAGAAATACGCTAAGATATATGAGGCCCCATCTTGAGAGCTTCATTTATGAGGTTACATAATGAAAAGGGGTAAAGTAGTAGAAAGTTAAAACTTAGGAAAGTCCCTCCTGAAAATAAGACATGATACTTATAATCATAGCATATTAGAGCTGGAAGAAAAATTAATAATCACATAGTCAAACATACTCTCTTTTAGTTTGAGAAAATCAGAAAAACTAGGTGTCTTGATTTTGTCACTAGATAGAGGAAAAGGAAGGAATAGACTATATTTCTTATCTCCCATTTCAGTGCTTTTCCTGCTGTATCACAATTAACCTTTCTTCTTAAGAAGAATAGTATGTAAGAAACAAATAAAATGATGAAATTCAGCAACTGATGGGAAAGAAATGAAAAGGACTGGGTGACTGAAGGGCTGCAACTACATCCCTCTTTGAAGTTCTGCAGTTAATGCTGAGGCATTGAAGGATGGCTTTCTATTGCTATTATCACTAACCCCCACTGATTTGCTTCCTCCCATAACCACGACATCAATTAGGCAGATCAAATTATCTCTTAGGTACAGTATTTACCAAGGGGTCTAGTAATAAGAGTTGGTCCAAAATGTTCTCCCAAAAATCTATGACATACTCTCCTACTGCTATATACAGAGTCCAGGGAAATGTGGGCTCAAGAGAACACATGTAGCTGATTAGTTATTCATAGTTCTAGATTACTGAAAGTCTTCCTCCCCCCCCCCCCCATTTTTGGGATACTTACAAAGTTCTTCTTAGTCACAATGTAGCTTTATTGCTGGGTTATTTTTATGGACATGTAACTTCTTTTTCTCGGTATGTCTGGTTTGTCTTTGGAGTCTGATGCAGACACTTTTACGAATTGTTACTGTTGGTGCTGATAGGACAACTATGAAAAAGTTATAAATCTTCTCACTATTTGAAATTGAGAAAGTTCTCCTCTGCTCAAATTGGGAAAGGAGTGATTGGCCAAGATTGAACCTGAGGCCAAGGATCTATGCCACCCTGCAAGGAACTCTCTTTCAGGGGGTTGACTTGAAAGGCTTCTTCTATTCCTAAACTGCCAGATACTAGAATCCCCGATTCCAAACTAGTTTTCTTGTTTTATGCAACCTCTTAGGGAATGATGAAGTCTTCTCAACCAATTCCAGCTGACTTCTTGTCCACACCTTGTTGAAATGCTTTTGCTTAATTGATTCAGTATCTATATCTAGGCCTTATACTCACCCAGTTCACACCTCTGATTCAATTGGAAATCGATTCTCATTTGGTCAAGGTGTTAGGACTAAGTGTGCTGAGGTGATTGCAAGGTTTCCTTCTCCTAGTTGTAGACCCTGGAGTGTCCTAGGTTACCTCTGAAGTCAGACTTGAGAAGAGAAGGGAAGATGAGGAAGTGATAGTGTCCTGTAATCTCCAAACTCTGGGCATGTACTGGATTGACAAGGTTACTGTTGGAAACTGGTCTTGGGTTTCAGGAGTAGGCATAGTCACTGTTCTTGTTGAACAAAAATAAGTATTCTTGTTTTTTCTATGTTGTCTGTTTTAGGGTGCCATCTTCCTCAAAGCAGTTTCCTGTTCCTTTCTTAGATATCCCCCTTGTCCCCAATATATTGGCTTTAAAATAAAACAAGACAACCCTTTTTTATTGTAATTAGCATTCAGTGGCACAATTAATATAGGACCTTAAAATTCTTGGGCATTTATCATTTATTACATCTCTTTACTTTCACCTTCTTTGTACTTTTTTCCCCCCATTAGATGATGAATTCATTGGATGAATATACTTCCATACTTGGTACTTTAGACAAGTTTCCTCTCCCACCTCCCTTTTTTCCCATGCAAATAGTGTATGTTTTATGTCATCCAGGTTTTGTATCCCTCTTGGTCTAACTTCCGTGGAATTTTTGGTTATTGGATCCTATTCATTCCCACCCCCTCCCTTCGCTCCCTGTCTCCCACATCTCTTTGAAATTTGACATCTTACAATACAAAAGGTCTGTGAGACTATTCCAAGAGCTGGATTACAGTTTGCCTTAAAAACTTATTAACAACTTAAATTGTCCAAAAGTGGAATGAGCTGCTTTGACCTGTATTGTTTTCTCTCTCACTGAAAGTTTTCTAGAAGCAAGTGGCAACTGGATAGACACTTGTTGGGTTTGCTTTAGAAGACATTCTTATTCAGGATGGGTTGTCTTTAGTGATCTGCAAGGTCATGTCACTGCTAAGATTCTATGATTTTGTGATGATTGAAGTAAATTATTGCAATTTAGAAAAAAAGATTCTTATATTATTTGTGGAGTTGGGGAGGGTAGGCTGGCTTACTATGATTATTTTTGAGGAATTCTTGATGAAGAAACTGCCATCACTGATACAGATCAGTATCTCCTTTGCAACTTAGAGTCTTAGAAAGTTGTTTGGGTGACTGAATCATTCAGCTCATCAGCATTCTAAGCAAAATTTGAACCCAAATATTTTTTACTTCAAGGCTCATCTTCTACACTCTACCACTCATTGACTCTTGTTTTTTTTTAATATCTGAATTTTAATATGAAAACTGAAGTAATATTTATTGAAAAAACATTTCTAGAATAGAATTTTCTGCAGAAAATAATTATTCTTACTTGCTAAAATCATTGACTAAGTTGCAAAGCTCATTTATAATATTCCATGAAACTGAAACTTATTATTATTATTTTTGTTCTTGTATTTACTACAAATATATTGCCATCTCCTTAACATGAATTGGCCACCTTGAGTCATTTGCATCATTAAGTATAATGCACACATGCTGGTTATTACTATTGAGAAATATAACTAGGGGGCTGACCAATGAGTGTTCAGTCCTGGGAGCATGCCCAAGAGGGTTGAACTGCTTCTAGAATGCATGATGATGTTGACATATAAGTAAAAGGTCAACTATTCTTTTTATTTTCCTGAGCAAATAACACAAAGGCTAGGTGACTCTGTGGATAGAGTGCTGGGCCTGAAGTCAGGAAGAGTAGAGTTCAAGCCTGGCCTCAGATACTTTGTGACTTTGAATAAGTCACCTAACCTCTGTTTACCTCAGTTTCATCAGCTATGCTATATATCATGATTATTATTATTATTATTATATTGATTCATTATGTCTTTTACCATGGAGTTTAATTGCTTGTTAACAACAGCAAAATCAAAATGACTTTCAGACATCAAAATGATATTGATTTGATCTACACTTACTCAGTGTATGAAAATAATTTCAGAGATGACAAAGATAATGCTTGATGCCTCATGTCACCCCAGGTTCTTTACATGCAAACTGCTAGGTCAGACTGAGGTCCTTAAGTTGCAAACTATCTTTAGGGGAGGAGGACAGAGCCATAAGTCATAAATCTTAGCCTTGGTAAATTCTACTTTAAAAAAATGCTCTAGTGTCTAAAGGCATCTCCTAAGTGAATCAATTTCTCATACTTTCTGAATGCTAATGCAAAAGCATTATAAAACATTTGCATCATCACAAGTTATAGGTTGCAACAGTTGGAGTAGTTATTGTCTTGCATATTCTGACAGGTACCAAAAAAGGCAGCAGCTCAGAGTAATAGGCAGAGAACCAGCTTTCCAAAGGTGAAGAGCTGGGTTCTTCAAGTGCTTCCTTTCATAGACACTGGCTTTGGGACCCTAGGCAAATCCCTCCGTGCCCCTAGGCAACCTTATACTAAGGGCAGATGTAGTTGGTATAACTCTTCACTGGGTGTTCCCTATACTAATGAAATCATGTCTAATCCCATCCCCATATTCTTATCAGAAACTTAGGCTGACTCCAGAGAACTGATTAGGCCAATTTTTATAGGTGCCAATGACAGGTACTTCATATTTTCTGCTTATATCAGAGTGAAAAAAATAACCACCTAACTTTTCCTTTAAAATTGCCAGAAGGCCTGCCAAGTAAGCTAAGTAGAGATGGGTGTTTGGAAGGTTTTCATCTTTTCTTGAAGAGGGAGGTAAAAAAATTCACACAGGCTATAATACTAACCAAAGCATTATATAAGAAAGATGTTGAGGAATCAAAAGATTCTTTCAGTCAGACCTAGAAATGAAAAAGTTGAATACTTAAATGATATAATTCCAGTGTGTAGATGAGGAAGCAGACACTTCTATACAAACTGATCATCAAATTATATCTATATCTATGTATATGTATATATGCGTATTCATATCTACATGTATAATTTTACAGTAGTGGATGATAAAAGGATAAAAGGGAAATGTTACACATTCTTTTAATGAATAAGAAACAACTATGTCATATTTGTTTCCTTGAAAGGAGTCTCACTGTTCAATAGTTAACTACAGCTTTTATGACAATGTCAAATGTAATATTCAACAAACATGTTTCCCCTAAGAAACGGCATGATTAAGCCATGAATCTGTACTCTGCAGATGACTGCAATTGGTTTTATTTTCAATGTATTGCATGTCTTCAAAAGATAGGTAATCTTCGATGTATGACTGTAAATGATAGGAGTGCCCATGGAAAGTGACATCAAATCTTCTTTTTCATAAATAATGCATATATTTCCCCATTTGTTCATCAAAAGTTTAGTATGATACTCAGAGACACCTGTACACATCAGACAAAAAATATGCCATAGTTCTGACTTCTCTCACAGATACTGGAACTAGCTGATATATCATCTTGAGATCTGTCATTGTGAATCTTTCTAGACTTTCTTGAAGTTCTTGAAGCTTGAAGATTTTCTCTAAAAAGTGTAACTCCAAAGTTTATAGCCACATATCAGGCTAAATTATTGGTGCAACATCCTTGCAGATCATGGTACATGAAAAGGACACTGATTAATTGTACATATTGTAAGATTTTGTAAGTGATGATCAAAACATCCTAGTTATAGTAGCAGCAGTGATGAAGTCATGGAAAACTACCAGCCCCAAGGAATTAACATTGAGTATTACTTAGGGATCAAAAAAGTGACACATAATGGCTATCAAATAAAAATAAGAAACTATGAAGAACCAGAGTAAAAATCAAGGATACCATAAAAAGAAATGTATGATTGGAGAAAATGAGCTAGTTGTGTGATAAGAACTGTATGGCTTTTGTGAATTATTGGTATCCTTGAGATATTAAGATAACATGAGGGAGGTCACCATTTCATTAAGAAGACCCCTCTGGGATGAAATAATGAGAGAAAATTGACAAAAGTCATAGGGATGAATGACCATTCATGGGTTGAAACTAACATTTTGGAGGGAATAGTCACACAATGAGATTGTGGATAAATCTGAATATTTGTAGTACAAATAATAGTAGTAATGATGCTGAATATATGGGCATTTGTTTAATGTTTTAAGTTTCACAAAGGTCTTTACAAACATTATTCAATACTCACAAGGGTCCTGTTGAAAAGTGAAGAAAATGTGTTTTATATGGATAAATAACTTGCCTGTGGTTGTTGTTTTTAAGAGTCAGATATAGAATTGGACCTATGCTTCCTAATTCAAGCACTAGAGCTTTATTGCAGTTAAGTGGCTCAGTGGATGGAATGCTGGACCTGGAGTTAGGAAGATCTAAGTTCAAATCCAGCCTCAGATACTTACTAGCTATATGAATCTGGGCAAGTTGCTTAATCTCATTCTGCCTTGATTCTTTCATCTGCAAAATGCTTTGGTTTCCTCATCTACCTCATAGGACTGTTGTGAGGATAAAATGAGGTAATATTTGTAAAGCTCTTTGCAAAGCTTAAAAGACTATGTGAATGCTGGTCATATTATTCTAATCCTTCTTATTGTCTATTCAATCAGACAATTGGTTGCCAGCTACAGCAGATATTTAAAGACTTCTAAGTAAATATTAATTGTGATAATGATGATAACAATGTCTTCTTTCTATAGAGTCTTCTTTGAATGATCCATGGAGATGTGGAAGAAAATCCTTTATCCCTACAATCACCATAAGTAGAAAGCAAGTGTTGGCAGGTCCTACTAATTTCAGCAAGCTTTGACTATAGACATGTTGATGGACTCTATGTTTGCTATTTGACAACCACCCTAGCAGAGACTTTTCCTAATAATGCTGGCTACCAAATGATTCCCTCATTTAATCAACAAAGCACTTACTAAGTGCAAAGGCACTGGCAATACAAAGTCAAAAACCAAATAGCTGCTTTTCTCAAGGAGATGATATTCAATCAGAGGAAGCAACATGGACACAGAAAGCAAATATATATTTAAAAATACAAAATAAATATCTAGTAATTTGGAATGTGGGACTAGCAAGTTGGAGGAATCTGAATAGGGCTCATATAGGAGGTGGCACTTGAGAAGAGTCTTCAAGAAAGTGTAGGATTACATCAGGCAGAGTTGAGGAGGGAAGTTATTGCAAGCACAGGGGACAGCCCATGCAAAGGTATAGACATAGGAGATAGAATATCATGTATGGAGAGCAACAAATAGGTCAGTTTGGCTACATGTATTGTT
The DNA here is from genome assembly GCF_900497805.2 of Vombatus ursinus. Taxonomy (NCBI): domain Eukaryota; kingdom Metazoa; phylum Chordata; class Mammalia; order Diprotodontia; family Vombatidae; genus Vombatus; species Vombatus ursinus. The sequence goes on from NW_020954559.1 coordinate 25,320,480, forward strand.
AGATGAAAGGGAAGTAATACAAACTAAATTTGAAAGTCAGGCTGGTGCTAGATTTTGGAGGGCTTTAAATAACAAAAAGAGGAGTCTTTTTATCTTAAAGGCAGTTAGGGACCCCTGGAGTTTTCCTGAGTTGAGAAGTGACAGTAATACCTTTGCTTAAAGAATATAAATTTGACAATTGCATGAAAAAATGGATGGGAGGGGGGAGAGTTTGGGTATAGGGAGAAAAAGAGGCCATTATAATGGTCTAGGTCAGGGTTGATGGGGGCCTGAACTAGGATGGGGGTTGCATGAGCAGAAACAAGGGAAAACTCCAAAGATGGAACCCATAAGATATGGAAATTGATTGGATATGGAGGCAATGAGATTGATGGAAGAGTTGTGGATGACTCAGGCTATAAACTAGTGTGACAAAAGGTTTTTGGTACAGAAACTAATGAAAGTGTTTGCTCAGGTGTGGAAATCATCAGGATCTCTGTTGTTGGATTGGTTATCCCACTAATGAAATCATAGCTGTCTCAAAGAATAAGTAATAACAATGCCTTACCTCCATTTACATAGAACTCTATAGCTTTCCAAAAAAAAATTACTTACATTATTTCATTTGATTATCACCAAAATCCTTTGTTAGGAAAAACAGACAATTGCCATTTTGACAGTTGAGGAAATCAGTATTCAAAGGAGTTAAGTGCTTTGCCCAAATCGTATGACTAATTAGCGGAAGAGCCATTTCTAAGAAGAAATATTGGAGAAATAGAGAGAAATAGAATAATTTTAGTTGAAGAAAATAAAGTTGTTGGGGGATAGATAGTGTTCTGTTCTATAAAGGACAACATTTCAGCATTTAGAGTCCTAGATTACAAAACTATGGTTTAAGTCCTGAAGTATCAGCTCTCAATTAAAGAAATGGATATACATGAACTTACTCACATTGTTTCAATGTAAATTTAACATGGGTTCGCTATGAAGCCATACCTTAGAGAATTTCTCTCTTTTTTTTAAAAAAGTTACTGTTTACTAAAAATGGTCTCAAAAAGATAGAAATGTGAAGGTAGCTTTTATCCCTTAGCTTGACAACTGGTTGTACTGACCTGGTAACAAATAGAATTCATGCGGATTGTAAATGTTCATCCAATTGTCTCTAGCAATTCACTTTTCCTCAGGAGGGAAAAAATGTTCCATTCTAAGAGAGAAACTTAACTATTTTGTTACCTTGTTTTGAGTATACTATGCTACAAATATTGGGGGGAAGGATGATATTTGCAGGATAATTTTCTATGAACCATTGTCAGGAGGATATAAGCTGTCAAAAATTGTAATTTTAGCAGAGATGTGACATATAAACATATTTGATAAAATACAAAATGTACTTGACATCTCTATTATAAATCTCAGTTTATATTCTCACTGGATCAGGAATCTGTAACATTTCATTAATAGTAAGCACATTTATTCTGTCCCAGTTTAAATTAAATACATTATATAGTCAATCCTTTATATTTTCCTTGCACAGATTCATAATGCTTAATATTTGAGCCAAAAATTCATGACAACTATATAATCACTGCTAGGAATTAATTGACTTAGTGTGTGAACCAATCTTAGGTACCAAGTAAGAAAGTTGGAAGGTGGCTATAACTATAAAAATATAAAAGACAGTCATATAACAGGACAGGACTTTGGCAATTATTGAGTTTTATCCAGTCATCTTATAGATAAAAGAAATGAGATGCAGTAAGGCTAAGTGATTTATATGAGCAAATAGAATAATGACAGAGTTAGTATTCAAATCCAGTATTATTTAGTAAGTCACTGCCAACATTGTGCACATCTAAAGAATGGCTTTAATGGATGAGAAGATACTTTTTTTTTAAAACACAAATAAAATAGGCAAATAAAATTATAATATTATTATTAAAATATAACATCTTACTACTTTAGGACTGTTGGTGCCAATTTATTGTCTTGGCAAAGCTCTAAAACAATCATTTTCTGTCTTTCTCCCATTGTAGAAATAGCACAGTCTCAATGGGAGTGGTGGTGGAGGAAATTGGATTAAGGCTAATGAGAACTCTGGTCAAGTCTTTATTCAGAGACAAATTTCCCTTACACTCCTGGGGAAATAAAACAATCCTTTGACTACTTACATGGAAGCAACATGACATAATAAATTGAGACTTGATTTCAAAGCCAGAAAAAAACCTGCATTCAAGTCTGGCATTTGACACATAGCTTGCCATGTGACTCAGAATAAGTCAACCTCTCAGTGCTCTCCAGTACTGTCAAACTCAAATAGAAATGGATCCCTATGGCTGTATATTGAGTTAAAAAACCACAAATTACCATTAAATTGATTATATTTTTATTTATTTTGTAAAACATTTCCCAGTTACATTGGGGCCTCTCTGGGAGTTTTGTACCCACTTGTTAACCTCTGCAAGTGGTGAATTTGATACTTTTGTTCTAGGCAATCCTCTAAGATGATAAATTGCAGAGGAGGTAACCAACTGCATTGTCAGAGGGAATTTTCTCATTTGGGAGTCCCCTACACTGAAGAAATCATAGGTCTAGTCCCGTCTGTGTCTCTTGGTTCCTTAATTTCCCTTTATGTAAAATTGACTTAGCATAAGCTTCTTATCTACCTCAGTGGAACTTGGCAAGACTCTAGTCATGTGAGGAGGAAATGGTGGAAATGAATGAAATGGAAGAAAAGAGATACTGTGGAGACTTCAGTAGAGAGGAAGGGAAGGAAAATAGGAATTAAAGTGATATTTTAAGGACTGGCATGGGAAACAAGAATGTCAATGGTAGCAAATTGGTAACAAGGAGTAAATGGACATTCAAAATACAAAACTTTTCTACTGATGTAACAGTGATCCCAGGAATGTCAGTCAGATTCAATGTAAGAAGGAAGTAAAAGACATTGAAGTGTGAAATGGCCTGGGAGAGGAAGAATGAATGTTTAAACAAGAAAGTAAATTCAGAAAATGCAGTGGGAAGGGGTCGGGGGAAGTGGGAAAAGCAAAAACATATCAGATATAATCTCCTTAGATTACCCTACATTCTAATTAGGGGGAAACAAGAGGATACACACAGAACTCGAGATGCCTTATCATGGAAAATAAAAGCACCTTTAAGGGAAAAAAAAGATTCCTATGATCAATTAGCAAGTACTCATGAAGCAATTATGTTAAAGGAGTCTTGTAAAGCTAATGCAGAAGACACCAACAAAATTTTAGCATTGATTCAGACATGAAGCATGGAAGTATATGATATAAACTTTTAGAATAAGAACATTTTATGATTTATCCTTGAGGAAATATATGAAAAAGAAAATGAGAAGTCCTGGCTTAACATTGGAGAAACACCATTAAGCAAAACTATGATAAAATCTGCTTACATATTATTTACAAATGAAATGGTTGCTACAGATGACATAGTTGTATGATTAAAGAGACATTGCAACATTATATAAGGGCCAAGAAAGAAATTGGAGAGATTTGGGTTATAGACAAGGGAATACAACAATGAGATTGAATTTGGGCCAAGGGAAGCTAGAATTAATCTTCAGCTTGAAATCCTTTACCTGAACTCATACAGATACTCCTAGAGATATAATAGACAACCATGCATCAGCCCTAAATGGGGATCTAGGGACCATTTAAGAAAAGGTTATCTCTTTCCTGAATACTTTAAGTATGGAGAACAGGGACATAGTAGTGCATAATAACTGCTTGTATAGAATGCAAAGCTATTTATACACATACACACACTCATACACATACTTTAATTGTAAATATATTTATATATTACAAATACATATGTATAATTACTTTAATTACCTAGAGTGTGAATGAGAACAGAACACAACTAGCTGTGGGACCCTGGGCAAGTCACTTAACCCCAACTGCCTAAAAAAAAAGACAACAGAACACAAAGGAGGAGAGAAACCACAGAAAAACAACCAAAATGAACTTTACAGAGGAAAGATAGACTTCACATTTGCCAATATAGTGATATGGTGGTAAGTGTTTAACTAGTAGCTCTCTGAAAAAAAACAAAACAAACGAAAAAACAAAAACCTAAGTTATACGTTCTTTTTTTTAGTGAGGCAATTGGGGTCAAGTGACTTGCCTAGGGTCACACAGCTAGTGTCAAGGGTCAAGGCCAGATTTGAACTCAGGTCCTCCTGACTCCAGAGCAAGGACCTGACTCTATCTACTGTGCCACCTAGCTGCCCCTCATATTATGCTTTCAGGTTTAATCTATATTATTAACATTTTCCCTATCACTTTCTTAAGTCTAGACAATGAAGAAAACAATAAATCAAGCACTTATTTATAGAATTTGCTGATTTCTGAGGTGTAAATTCTCGCACTGAAAATTTAACAATGGCTTCCCTAGTCCATATGAGTTGACTCCATCATATGCCTGCTAGTACTCCATGTTTCAGAAATTAATGATTGCATTACTCGTGAGTGCTTCCTCTACTGGCAGATGGCAATCCCTCTATATGTGAGTTGTCGTGAATGGGAACAAAAGTATCATCTGGTGATACAAAAGTATCACCAGCCATTATTGGAGTAGTCCAAATGACGAAAGCTGAGTCGAGAGCTCTCACTAGAATGGGAATAGAAAGGAAGGAAAGAATATGAGACATTAAATGGAAGAGCATAGAGATTGATAACATTTCACAAGATTATAGGATCATTAGATCTGGGAGGGACATTACAGGCTATCTAGTCCAAGCCCCTCATTTTATATATATAAGGAAAGTGAGACCCATTGGGGTTCCAGAGAGAGAGGACATATTTGAGATGTATACTTCTCTACACATTGACTTTTTCCTGTAGCCTTTTTCTTCTTCCATTGTCTTCTCCCTGAATAGAGTCGGGGAACTTGTGTATCTTCTCTCAAAGCTGGAAGCCAGAACACTAAGATCTCTCCTTTCCCAAGAATTTAGCAATTATATCCCTTATGGAGGCAGGAAGAATTGCTTAATTGTTCTCTTCACCAATGAGGAGAATCTTATGAAAATGCAAGGCTTGAGCACCAGCTTATATTAAGAACTAATAAAGTTACATTATACAATAGTGAAAAGATGATTTTTATGAGTGATGGAGAAGGAGGAGGGGAGCAGGGTGAGGGGGGAAGAGAGTAAAATTATCTGGTAGCCACACCCCCAACTGAAAAAAAAATCAACTATGGCTAAAATTCTAGTGAAGAAAATTAGCTGGTCTGATCTTTGTATCAGCCACCACTGTCATACTTGAAACTTTTTCAGCCAACTCACTAGGGTCAGTTCATGCTGTAGTGAGGTAGTGGAACAAAACTGTTAAGTAGTTCCCCCTTTGGAAGGGAAGGTATAATAAATATAGAGGTAGAGGAAACTGGGTCTATTTAGTCCAGTGCCCTCATTTTACACATCAAGAAAGTGAGAAGTTTAAATGTCTAAAGTTACATGAATAGGAAGTACCCTAATTGGGATTTGAACACTGGTCCTTCAATTCTAGAGTTAGTGATGTTTCCACTGTACTATGGGGGTCTATTAAGTATTCCTTATTTCTTTTATTTATCTTTTAATCAAATTCTATCCACTTAATACCCCCTTACATCTTTCCTTTCCTTTCTGTTTACATCATCAGCATTACAGGTCCAAGTCTTCATGAACTCGTACTTGTATAAATGGTTTCTCTGTCTCTAACTCTTTCCCTGTTCAATTCATTCCTTAAACTGTTACCAGATTAACCTTTCTAAAACATTGCTTTAGGTGATAAAGTACCCAAACTTTCTCTTGGTAGTGGAGGTTATAGATGTGAAATGCCCCATAGTCCATCAGACATAGTCACCTACCCAGTAGCTAATTTTGCTTATCTATTTTTCTTTGTTTAATAGGGGCTTCCTTTGGGGGCTATGGTTTTGCTATAAATAAGAAAAGAGATCAATGCAACTCAACAACTACCCTAAAAGGAGGGAAAAATATTACTGCTTTGTTCATACTGCTGTCTTCTGTATTTCATCTTGAAATCTTATTTGATTCCCAACTATCTACACTGTAGAATCGACAGGATTAAGCCTAAGTTCCTTGTCCTACCATTCCAGGCTCTCTCTATTCTAGATGTAACCTACCATTCAAACTTTATTTCCTATGACTTCCTATATAATCACTTTGTTCTAATTAGACTGGTCTTCAATAATTAAAAGAGCTTGTAGATTTTATCCATTCATTTATTTAAATCATTCATTTAAAATAGGAAATATAAGGGCATCTAGGTGGCACAATAGATAGACCCTGGAGTCAGGAGGACCTGGGTGCAAATTCTGCCTCAGAAACCTACTAGCTAGGCAAGTCATTTAACCCTGATTATTTCCAAAGTTGGGAAGGGGGGAAGAAAAGAAAGAAAAATAATTAAGTTAAAAAAGGAAATAAAAGCCTAGGTAAATGGGCACAATCTATTTAACAAATATATATTATTCTGATATGTAGTGCCCTTTACGGACATCCTACACCTATGACTTCTGGCATAGAGGCAACCTTGAGTTCTGAAAGGCTATTCCGGGGAAACATAAGCTCTGGTGTGTTCTACCAAGTTGGAGAGGTTTCAAATATGGACCTGGCTATAGATGGTATGTTTACCAACTATGCTTTCACATGCATCTGGAGATGGACTGAGTATGGCTACCAGATAATTTTACTCTCTTTCTCCCTCAACCTGCTCTCCTCCTCCCCAATCACTCATAAAAATCATCTTCTAAACCATGGAGAGATAGAAAACTGTTATTGTGAAGGAAGGGACCGTAACAATAAAATCATGAATCCTTCAACCTATTAGACAATGGTGATAGAAGTAAAAATGAGCTTTACAAAGATGGTGGTTAACTTTGGGATGGTAGGACATTTGGGAAAAGGGCTGAGGGAGTGTGGGGACAAACTATATTTAGCCTGAAAGAAGAATAATAGATAAATCTGATGGTTTCAAAGATAATTAGAGTATGAGAAGTAGCACTTTCTTTTTCAGAATATATTGAACTGCTAAGAGATGATGCATTTAAAAAGAGAAGTAATAAAGGGTAAGAAAGGTGCAAGACAATTGAGGAAACACAATCAGTTTGTATGAGGGACATTTCAATGGAAAAACACAGAGCTGAACTAGGAGGAGGAACAATTACACAAATAACAGTTTAAAAAAAAATGAAAAGAAAAGCTGTTTCAAGAAAGTTAATGTAAAGAAAAGGATGCTTAGGAAGAAAATAAGCCTGAGAAAAGACTGGTTCTGAAAGATATAGACTGTATTAGATTTTATAGAGAAATCACTGTTAATGGGCAAATTATTGGAAGAGGTTTCCAGTGTTATCTAGAAGAAAACCTCTAGCTACCATGGGAAAAACTCAATAAAGACCAGGAATTGTTGGTTCCTTGGTTAATTCTATGGGAAAAAAAAGTTTGCTTAGTAAACATAATTTCAGGGTTTCTTTCTTAAAAAAATAATTTTAAATATATCTACTAGAGAGAATGATTTTCAGGTGACTTAAGTACTCCCATTTACAGAAAAAAAATAATTGAAAAGTAAACACATAGGTTGGCTTATGCAGTGCTTTGAATCCCAAATCCCAAATTATGCTCATCTATTCACTTAGGCAGACCTTTTACTAGGCTCAATTTCTTAGCTTGGATGAAAGAACTTTGTGGGCTTGAAGGTGATGTAGCTTCCTTTCTTTTAAAAAATAGCCTATAATTTTTAAAGAAATCAATTACTTTTTCATTAAAATGAGTCTATTAATAATAGCTAATAATTATAGTTACTATATGGCACTTTCAGTTTTACAGAGCATTTTACATCTATCATCTCATTTAATACAATCATGTGAATTAGGTTCTATTATTATCCCCATTTTATGGAGGAAGAAATTGAGGCTGTATGAGGTTGAATAGCTAATAGCTAGAATTTATGCAGTCCTTTAAAGTTTGTAAAGCAGTTATACAAACATTAACTCATTTTATTCTCACAATGAGACTGTGAGGTAGGTAGTATTATCATCCTAATTTTATAGATGAGGAAACTGAAGATAAGAGCTTGCCAAATGACTTTCTTTCTTTTTCTTCAGTGATAATTTTTTTTGTTTTCAACATTCACTTCCATAAGATGTTGAGTTCCAAATTTTCTCTCCATCTCTCCCTTCCCCACACCCCAAGATGGCATGTAAATTGATACAGGCTCAACATATACATTCATATCCAAATAACATTCCCAGGGTCATCCTGGTGGTAAATGTCTGAGGTCGTATTTGAACTATCTTCTTCATATCCGGTCCAGTCTGAAGCTACTTACCATGTCTGAGTTTGAGTCAGGTGTTTTTCATTAATTTAGACTTGCCATTTCAATAATTGGTAGAAATGGGATGTTTTATTTTCTTATTGCTATAAAAGTAGAAAGCAGTGCCCTGAAAAATTGGAGGACCTTAGTAGTAATGCTAACTACATCTATGAAATACATAATCATTCTTTTGCGAAGATAGGAAAGACAATGTTGTAAGGTAAGAAGAATTTGTGATTTGGAGTCAGATAATCTAGGTGAGATCCCAGTTCTGTTGTTTTCTATATGAGAATTATTGGACAAATCATGTTGTCTCTTTGGGGCTCTGGTCCTTCATTTATAAAATGAAAGGGTTGGGCTAACTGATCTGTAAGGTTTCTTGAAAATCTAACTGCTGTGAATGAGTGAATTAATAAAAGAAAAAAATATGAAGGGTTTACTAGGCTAATGGCTGAGGGTAGAAAAGTGAAGAGATTTCCCTGTCCTCAAGGAGCATGCATTCTAATAGAAGGAGGCAATACATGGAGGAAGTGGTGGCTAGTGGGAGGGGGGTATTTTGGTTAGGAAAGTTATAGGGATGGTGGCAAATGGAGCCATAGGAACAAAGATTGATGTACTCTTTTTGGGAGCAATGACAGATTTTATTTGATTATGGTTCCATAATTCAGAAGCAGAAGAGAGGGCCTAAGGCAGCCACATGGCAGCTGGTGATACATCCAGAGACTGAAGTGAAACTTGGCTGGAACTAGTCCTAGGGATATTGAGTGAATGAATCAGCCACCCATCAAGACAATGGGGTCCCAGGATGAATGTTCTAGGAATGAAAAGGTTAAGTCCTTCCAAGATTTGCTTTCTGATCCTGTCTGCCAGGTAGTTGGTTATAAATACATGTGAGAATGCCACCCAAAGAGTCAGAGATGGCAAAACTGTGTAGTCAGGTAGCTCTATCTTCGCATCCCTTCTTTCTGCTTTTTCTCCTCTGTCCACTTGACACTAGGTACTCAGGAACTCCATGCTTTTCTTGACTTTCCACCCTCTCTGCTGGAGCACTCCATAAATATATGTATTTTTTTGCATCATACAGTGTTTGTGAATATTGTTCCTACTTTCCACATCTTCCATCAAACTTATATTTCATTCTCTAGGAGATCTGTTCTCCATAATAACAGCTAACTCTCTGGTAAACTATAAATATTTCAAATGTTAATGGCAGACATTGACTCAATATGATATTCCTCCCAGATACATATTCAGTATAATATGGGGGTCCTAAGAAGATTATGCCTGACCCCAGTGGAATAAAGTCCTAATGGTGGAATGTCAAGATGGCTGATGGAATTAATGTATATCTGTTTATTTTCCTGGAAGAATCTGTTTTCATTGTTTGATGAATTTCCTTTTCTGAAGCAATTGCTACCCTTTCATTTCTTCCTCTCCTGTGTGACTTAAATATACACACATACATGCATACATATGTGTATGCATATGTATGAATGAATTAATGTGTATTTTTTTCAAATCTAGCCTCAGATACTTCCTAGCTGGGTGACCCTGGGCAAGTCACCTAACCCTGTTTGCCTCAGTTTCCTCACCTGTGAAATGAGTTGGAGAAGGAAATGGCAAACCATTCTAGTATCTTTGCCAGGAAAACCCCAAATGGGGCCATGAAGAGTTGGACACGATTGAAATGACTGAAGAACAACAAATGATGGTGGAGTGGAGAAAATGCTGGACCTGTAGTCAGGAACACCTGAGTTTAAATCTGACCTCAGAAACTGATCTTGGGCAAGACACTTAATATCTGACTGTCTCAGTTTCATCATCTGTAAAAAGGCGATAAAAATAACACCTGCATCCCAGGATTGTTGTGAGGATAAAACGAGACAATATAACTATAAATTGTTCTGCAAAATTTAAAATGCTATATAAATGCTAGTTATATAGTAATGATAATAATATTAACAGCTAACATTTACATAGTATCTTAATGTATAATAATAATAGTAATAAACAATGATGATGATGATGATGATGATGATAGTAATAAGCTCTGCTTAAAAAAACTATCAATTTGGGGCCCATCACCTCTTAAGATGGACAATTCCATTTAACCCACTGATCAGTCTTGTCTGTAGGCAATCTTGACACTGCACCCTCCACACCAGAGAACATTCTCAGGAAGTTAGCACCTTTAGTTCTGGCACCCCTGCCCTGGGGCCCTTGCTGTTATGATTATTGAGGGCCACACATAGCTCCATCTACCTAGATGACCTTAGCCATATTTCATTTTATGTTCTAGCAATTTTTCTCAACTTCTTCTTTCATGAGCTGATCTATCATCCCATTTTGGTCTTTAATCCATTCGCTAGGTGCTTCTATTTTATGACTGACAGTCACATTCACAATTATCATTATAACTACATTTTCTTTTTAATCTATTTCCAACCATTTCTCTCTCTCTCTCTCTCTCTGTCTCTCTCTCTCTCTCTGTCTCTCTGTCTCTCTTTCTCTCTCTGTCTCTCTCTCTCCATTCTAAAAACTGTTTTGCTTCTGACCACTGCCTCCTCCAACTTGCTCTTCTTTCTGTCAGTTCTCTTCCTCCTTCTTTTATCCCTTTCCTTTCCTACTTCCTGGTAGGGTAAGATAAATTTCTATACCCAACTGAGTGGGTATTATTCCTTCTTTGAGCCAATTCCAATGAGAGTAAATTTCAAGCATTGCTTGTCATTCCCACCCCTTTATTGCCCTCCACTGTAAAAGCTCTTTCACACCTCTTTTATATCAGAAAATTTATCCCATTCTATCTTTCCCTTTTCCTTTCTCCCAGTCCATTCCTCTTTCTTAACCCTTAATTGTATTACTTTGAATATCATACCAACAAAGTTAACTCAAGCCTATACCTTCTGTCTATGTATTTACCTTCTAACTGCTCTAATATGGATAAAGTTCTTAGTAGTTACAGCATCATCTTCCCATGTAAGAATGTAAACAGTTTAACCTTATTGATTCCCTTATGATTTCTCTTTCTTGTTTACCTTTTTATGCTTCTCTTGAGTGTTGTATTTGAAAGCCAAATTTTCTATTTAGTTCTAGTCTTTTCATTAGGAATGCTTGAAAGTCCTCTATTTCATTAAATACCTATTTTCCCCTTAAAGGGTTATATTCAGTTTTGCTGGATAGGTTAATTTTGTTTGTAATCCTTCTGGAATATCATATTCCAAGCCCTCCAGTACTTAAAAATGTAAGCTGCTGAATCTTGTATGATCCTGACTATGGCTCCACAGTATTTGAATTTTTTTTTCTGACTGCTTGCAATATTTTCTCCTTGACCTGGGAGCTCTGGAATTTGGCTATAATATTCCTGGGAATTTTCATTCTATTTTACCCTCTGGTTCTAAAATATAAGAACAATTTTCCTTGGTAATTTCTTGAAAGATGATGTCTAGAATCTTTTTCTGATCATAGCTTTCTGGAACTCCAGTCATTTTAAAACTATCTCTCCTCTATCTATTTTCCAGTTCAGTTGTTTTTCCAGGGAGATATTCCACATTTTTTCTATTTTTTCATTTTTGATTTTGTTTTATTGCTTCTTTCTGTTTCACAGAATCCTTAGCTTCCACTTGCCCAATTCTAATTTTTAAGAAATTATTTTCTTTAGTGAGCTTTTGTACCTCCTTTTCCATTTGGCCAATTCTACTTCTAAAGGAGTTCTGTTTTTTTAGTAAATTTTTTGTAATTTTTTTCACATTTGCCTAATTCTGCTTTTTAAATAGTTCTTCTCTTCGGTGGATTTTTGTGTCTCTTTTATCATTTAAACTATTTTGTTTTTTTAAAGTGTTGTTTTCTTCTGTATTTTTTGTGCCTCTTTTACCAAACTGTTAACTTTTTTTAATGATTTTCTTATATCACTCTCATTTCTTTTACAATTTTCCCCTCTATCTCTCTTATTTGATTTTTTAGCATCCTTTTGGAGGTCTTTCATGAATGCTTTTTGGGCCTGAGACCAATTTACATTTTTCTTTGAGGCTTGGCATGTAGCTGTTTTGACATTGTTATCTTCTTCTGAGTTTGTGTTTTGATCTTCCCTGTCACCATAGTAACTTTCTATGATCAAGCTCTTTTTCGTTGTTGTCGTTTGCTCATTTTCCCAGTTTATTTCTTGACTTTTAACTTTATGTTAAAGTTGGGCTCTGCTCCTGGGATAGAGAGGGCACTGTCCCAAGCTTCAGGTTTTTTGAAGCTGCTTTCAGAGCTAGTTCTGAAGGGTCTGCAAGTTTTTGGTTCTTCCAAAGTAGTATTATTTAAGGTGAAATGTGGTCATTTCTCCTTTGGTCTGTGCCCTGGCCTGTGAATGACCACTAACACTTTTTTCTGCCATGGAACTGTGTCTGGGGTCCTCATTCCTGCTGCTCTTCCTCCTTGCCCTGAGACTGTGACCCAGAAATGTGTATGGGTAATGCAACAGAGTCCTGTACCCAGTGTCAGCAAAGGATCCCCTGTAATCTCCTTCTAACCAGTTGTCCAACTCCCTTACCTCTGTGGCCTGAGAGCCCTGGAAGCTGCTGCTGCCTATTCAGTTGTTCTCAAGGCCTACTGCTGGCTTTCTAGGGTGCCCTGCACTGGTCTGGTCTACTCTAGACCATGCTCCACTCTCACCCCAGGGAGGGAGACCTTTCCTTCCAACTTTCAAAGATGTCCTGGGCTGGAAAATTATTTCAACTCATTCTTTTCTTGACTCTGATACTCCAGAATTCATTTGAAGTGTTATTTTAATGATTTTTTTGGAGGGGAATTTAGGAAAGCTCAGACAAGTCCCTACATTTACTCTGCCAGCTTGGTTCCTCTCCTTCACATTTTTTAAGTTTAATCTACTTTCTCTATAATTTTCTCAAGCAATCAAAACCACCATTTGTAGTGTTTGCCCATTTCTGAGATGTAAATGCTCTCACTGAAAATTAAAAAAAAATTTCTGCTACAACTTGGCTTTGGTACACCATTGAACAGAGGCAAGGAAGGAGTACTTTTAGCAATCTTGAATGACCAATTCAAAGATACAGAGATAGAATTTGGAGCATCCTAAGTTAGGCTGGGCAGATGACTAGTTTGTCTGGATTTTACAGAGGCAGCTGGTGGTGCAGTGGATAGAGTGCTAAGCCTAGAAAACCTGAATTCAAATCTAGCTTCAGACACCTGCCAGTTGTGTGAACCTGGGAAATTCACTTTATCTCCATTTGCTGTTTTTAACGATAAAATGGGGATAATGATAACACTACCTCATAGTCTTCCTGTGAGGATCAAATGAAGTAATATTTGTAAAAATGCTTAGCACAGTGCCTGGTACATAGAAGGTGCTATATAAATCTTTAATCCCTTTCTCACCTTGTGGAGTTCTAAGAAGTGTAATATCTAATAAGTCTCAAAAGATAGCTTGACGCCAGGCTGGTTTTAGTGTTTTAAAAGCTAAACTGATTTGTTTATATTTTACCCTAGAGGCAATTAGGAAGCCTGAGAGTGTCAAAAAGCCAGAGCTTTGCTTAAGGAAAATTACTTTAGCAACAGTGTGTAGGATTGGCTGAAGTATTGTGACCTTGGTAGTCCAATACCAGATTCATGTTAAGAGGCATATTAACAAACCCTTGTCCAAATGATATGCAACAGAGTTAAGATAACTATGGTGTGTGTGCTTGGATCCAAGTATTGGGGGCATATTGTGACAAGAAGGAAATATATAGGTTGAAGTATTGCTGTTGTCATCATAAGTTTTATTATTAGAAATAATCCTGTGATAATAATGGCAGAAGAAGGCATGGATTGTTGCTTTCAAAATTGTGATAACTGTGGAGCTTTTCAAGTTTAAAGTCAATAAATATGAATACATAGTAATTGCGGTGAGAAAGAAAAGAGAGCCTATGGGGAATTCAAACAGAAAAAAGAGGCCCATTAAAATCCTAGTGGTATATTTTTGAGGCAATAATGATGAAAAGAACATGGGGAGAGAGGCGAGAAAAATGTAAATGTAAATGTTTAAAAGAAAATAAATCCATAAAGAAATGTGGAGTAAGGACAATAGTTCTCTGTGTGAAGGGAAGAACTATATTCTAGTGGTCTTAGAAAAGTAACATGATTAGATTCAATTAAAGAATAATGTTACCATAAAGGAATGGATATTGCAGTGGGGGGTGGGAGGAAACCCCACACATTCAGCTTGACACTTCAAGCTGGAGAGCATATGCTCCTCAGGATACAATAAGAGCCTCCTAAAACCCCATTAGGGCAAACTCCCTTCCTAACCTATTGCATAGAAATGTAGTGTGTTTAGGAGAATCTGGATTTGGGCCAAGAAATGGTAAAAACTGTGCCTCAATTTACTCTTAGGAAAGAAAGCACAAGACTGGTGCATCCAAGACAGTGTATGGGTCTTGTGTTTTGTGCAGTACCATAGTGTTTGTAAGGGGATACCTATTTTCCTTCTTTCTAGGTCTATTCTTCTCCCTCCCAAGCATCATCTAGCCCAATTGTTCCTCTCACACATGCCATGTTTTTATATGAGATTGTCCCTCCTTTCTTTCTCTTTCCATGAAAGGGGAGAATTAGATTTACCTTAAGGTTGGAAATGTGGTTCATTTCTAATAAGTTCAAATTTTATGATTTTTAAAAACTTTTTATCAGTGAATAAAGGTCAACCATCTGGCAGCAATGTGTCTATCTGGCTCAGTTTTGGTTTTCTACACCATGTTATAAAAATATTACAGTCTAGTATGACATTAGCGAAGTGTGACATCTGGACTTATACAAAATATAAGAGTTGGCAGGGGGACTAATTTCCCTTCTGAAGAATTTCCATGGCAGAAAGGGACTTGGGACAATTTGATGATGGAGAATAAATCTTGTGCAATACTACTTGCATGTAGGACATTCTGGAAGTTATTGTAATGTAGTATAATCTTGATTATGAGTTATATTTAGAACATGAATAAACAAAATAAATACTGCAGTAAAAGAGTGGTTTTGATTGACTTGTTTTTTTGGGAATGGGATCATTCTAGGTAAAAATGTTTTGTGTACATCCTCCACATACATTCTAGTAATGTTATAGGGTCGTGTATTCAATAATTAAAATAGATGGCTTCAAAACGGAGAGTAGCAATGGCAGTGACATTTTAGACAGGTTCTATCTTAGCGCATTTACTTTGGATGGTGGGGGATATTGAGAAAAGCATAATTACATCTGGCCTTTGCTTTTATGTGGTAATGATTTTTATTGGCTTCCTTCTAGTCCAGCTCCATTTTACTAGTTCAAAACAAATACCATAATATCATATTTGTTCATTTCAGGCTTTCTTGGTGGGTTTTAATGCAATGTAATCTTAAACATAACAAGTCACTGACAAAGAATACCTGCACAAGGCTTGTTCCAATAAGTAATCGCACTTGGAAGCTGACTTTTTATTAAGAAAAGAGAGTAGATCAAATTTAAAGAAAATTTCTCCCTCATCTCTTGGCTCTCAATCTTTGTGAGGATTCAGGAACTGCTAATGGCCTGCACAGCCAAAAGTGAGAAATTACAGTGGCAATTTTTCTTGAAGAATGAAAAAAAAAAACAACCTTTAAAGAATTTGGCTCTATAAATCTATAGTACGTGTCTATCTTGGGGAAAATCATGAGGATTAATTATAAATAAAACCTTTAAAAGATTTAAACAATAAAATTCACATATCCACTAAACTTTTCTGTAGTATTGAATGTGTATAAAGTACTGCATGTGAATTCCACCAACTAGCTTTGTGAGCTTCCTTGTGAGGAAGTTTGTTCTCCTCCTCCTTCTCCTCTTTCTCCTGCTCCTCTACCCCCTCCCAATTCCCCTGCCTAAAAGCTTCAGCCAGGATTAGATTTCATAGCCCCCAGGTATCCTGTTGCCTAAGTGCTGAGTTACTCTATTCCCCCCACTACACTCCATCTTCCACCACCAGCTGCCTAAAGCCCCTATTGATATAATATGTTTTTCCAGCTAACTCAGGGACATCTGGAATCTTGTGATCTTTTCTCCCATCTTTTAAGTAAAAACCTGGTTAAGGTGAATATTTGGTAGAAAATTTCTCCATAGTCTGAAAGTTTGGCTTTACTGTTATTGTCTCAGAAGTAAAAGGGAAAATAAATTTCAACGTTTATTTCTTTTTTTTCCCCCCTTCTTCAGACAAGGAATTTACAACAGAGGGAAATTAAATGAATTGCCTTGGTCAATGAGGCAATGCCAGAACTGAGACTAGAGAGCAGGTCTCCTGACTCCCTCTCCATTAACCCACACTGGCTAATTACCACAGAGGCCACAGGGCATTAGCATCTGTTATATTCTTGAGACTCCCAGTGCTGAATAATTTCCATTTCAGTAGGCAAGAGGAGTGCATGATCCTGGAGTTCTACAAATAGGATCACAGAGGTGGTGACACTGGAATAGAGACAAACTGAATTTTCATTTTGTGGTTGGGTTTATCTCTGAAGATTTAAAGTTGTGCAAAGGAGACATACCAGGCTTGTTTGAGTAGGCTGAAACCCATTACCAGTCAGGAACCGAGCAAGAACAGCAGTGGAAAGTGTATCCTTTGATAAATGTATGACCAGAAAAGAAGGCGGGATTGTTGTTCTACAAGAATACCAGAGAAAGGAGCCAATGTGTTGGGTAGATACCCTCTAAAGGATTCATAGGAAGGCAGAGTTTCACAGGTGAAAGAACATAGCTTAGATGAGTTGCTCTCTGACATGGGTTCATTCACTCAGTGACAATACTTTACAGACTACCCTATCACTCTTTATTTTATGTTGATACTTCTTTTCTGATTGGTTCCTTACCTCGGAATAACCGTTCCTTACCTGCTGGATACACGTGATTGAAGAATACATTCAGGAACCCCTGCTGAGGTGACTAAAATTGCCTTCAGTGGCACCTCTCAAGCACCATGGAATAAGTTAAAAATTTGTCCATTTGGCTTGTGAACTACTTGTTGAAACCCTTTCTACCTACTAACAAAACTGTTTGGTCCCATAGATAGAAGAATGATCTTTTTTTTTCCTTCTCAACTTTTCTTTCATTAATAATGATTATGTTCCCACTTGGTACTCAATGATATTTCTACTTGATAAATTTTGTTCTGAATTTACTTACATTTTCATTTTGAATTTCAACATTCAAAACAACTGTATATATTTGTTGTAATTTTAAAAAAGTATTAGATAATTGAAGTTACCAATTTAAGGTGGCTGTATTTATCTTGCTGCAAATAGAAATGGTACAACATAAGTGATTAATTCAGAAGAAAGATTGTTTCAGTTTTTTTAAAATTTTTAGAGCCAATGAAATTTAATGGAAAGAAAACTGGACTTGGAATCGAGAAAAACCTTGATCCAAATCCTATCTCTGCCATTTGTTAACTGTATGACCATGGGCAAATTCTTTAACCTTTTTGTGTCTCAGTTTCCTCATCTATAAAATGGGGATATGTATAGCATCAATGAGAAGCTAGGTGGTACAGTGGATAAAGTGCCAGGCCTGAAGTCTGGAAGACTCATCTTCTTGCGTTCAAATTCAGCTTCAGACACTTACTAGCTGTGTGACCCTGGGCAAGTCACTTCACCCTGTTTGCCTTAGTTTTCTCATCTATAAAATGAACTAGAAAAGGAAATGGCAAGCCACTCCAGTAGCTTTGTCAAGAAAACCCCAAATGGGGTCACTAAGTTTCAGACACAACTGAAAAGCAACTGAGCAAAAAAAATGTTTTTATGTATGAGAATGGTCATGGGCACTAGCCCATGAATGTACTATAATCTCTCTGACTCAGCTATACCAGTAAAGTTTTGTGCTCAGGCAAAATCAGGTGATAAAGAGTGGTTCTGTCTTCATAAAAACAAACAAACAAACAAACAAAAAAAACCTCTCAAGATTTCAGTAGATTTAAACCAGGTTTCTTTTGCAAAGATAACAAATAAATTACAGCAATAACACCCTTTGAAGGTACAGCATTTTTTTTTAAAGATGCTTTCTTTGGAAAAGTGCTTTCATATCTATTATCTCATTTTGTACTCACAGGCAGGGCAGATATTTTTGTCAACATTTAAAACATGAGGAAACTAGCACCAAGGAGTCAAATGACTTTCCTAAGATCACATAGAGGCACAATTGGGTCAACTCTATTGACTCTGAAACCTGTCTTCTTTTCATCAGGCCAGAGTAGCTTCAGTGATTTGTATGTTCTGCTGAGTCTAGAAAATGAGTGGGAGGTTCTAGGATGAAAATTGTGACTTGGTAACTGATTTCTCCAGTCCCATATTATGGCTAGATATCTATATCCATATCCATATCCACATCCATATCTCTATCTATCTATCTACACACATACATACATATATATCACACGATGGAAAAGACTTTATACTTTCTCACCATTATCTGTAAATGAAGCTGTACGGCAGATCCAGAATCTTCCATGGCCAATTTGAGATTATCTTGATTTGCTTCAAAGCATGATTTAGGTGCCCCCCTAGATGAGACCTTTCCTGATGTTTCTCCTTCCACATTTTGCTAGCATTCTATACCTCTTGGAATTACTTTTTATTGCTTTCCATAGACTTTATATTTCTTAGCTGTGCATACATTCTATCCATATTCCCTCCCCTCTCCCACTATAATGAATATTCCTTGAGGGTAGGGACCAATTTGTTTGTCTATCATCACATAGACCATAGTATAGTCTTTTGCGCATAGTACGTTATTAATAAATTTGTATTTAATTAATGGATTTCTTTGTTTTGCTTGAAGATTTACATTAGGTGAACCATCACAGTTACTTGACCCAAGCACATTTGGACCAACTGGACAAAGTGAAGAGGGTACAGTGGGAAGCATGTGGAGGTATTTCCCATTTTTATTGCCATTTAGTAATTCCAAGAAAGGAGATAGTAGATATTCCCTTTAACCATAAGTAGCTATAGTACTTTAACCTTAATGGCCATAGACCACTGACGAAGTCGTACGAGTTACATTTATTCCTGTACTTGGATCTAAATAAACAGTGAAAGTAGAAAAAAGAGAGGAGAGAAGTGAGGCTTCTCTCTCATTGGTTCATTTTTGGCTATGCTAAGAAAGGGCTAAAATATAGAACCTAGAATGGAATGATTCTCCCAAATTGCTCTGCCCTAACTAGGCTGAACTTGAAGTATTACACCCAGTTTAGAGCATCAGATTTTAAGAAGAAAGCGAACTTGGAGAGCATCTCTAGGAACATTATTTAAGAGTTTTAAGAATCTTGGAAAGGGTAGGTTGATAATTTTCTGCTTAATTTAGTATTTTAGGTGTTTGCCATCACTGGTGTAGAAATGTCAGCAGTCCTCTATTGATCTCAAACCTTTTCAGTTTTGTAGATAGCTGGTGGAGCGATGGACTTGGAATCAGGAGGACCTTAGTTCAACACCAGCCTCAGATACTTTGATATCTGTGTGACTGGGCAAGGCATTTCAAATCTGTCAGTTTCTTCATTTGCAAAATGGAAATAGTAATAATACTCACCTTCCAGAGTTATTGTGAGGAACAAATGATAGACTATTTGTAAATGCTTTATGACCCTTACAGTGTTATATAAATGATCATTCCATTTAAACATAGGTCTCTCGTAGGGATACATCCTGAGTCCTCTTCTCTCCTCCCTCTATACTACTTTACTTGGTGATCTCTTCAGCTCTCATGGATTTAATTACTATCTCTATGCTGGTGCTTCTCAAATCCACTCCAATCTCTCTCCTAATTTCCAATCTCACATCTCCAAATGCCTATTAGACATCTTGAACTAGATGTCTAGTAGACATCTTAAACTCAATATGTCCAAAAAAGAACCCATCATCTTTCTGCCTATACTCTACCCCACTCCTACCTTCCCTATTATTGTAGAGGGCAACACCTTCCTCCCAATTTTTCAGGCTTGCAACCTAGGAGTCATTCTGGATTCCTCACCATCCCTCACACCCCCTACCCCCTACCCCCTGCCAAATCCAAATTGTTACCAAGGCTTACTGATTTCACTTTTGCAACATCTCTTGAATGTACACCCTTCTCTTCTCTGACACTTTCACCATCCTAGTGCAGGTCCTCAACCTCTCAAATCTGGGTTATTCCAATAACCTGCTGATGGGTCAGCCTGCCTCAAATCACTTGCCACTCTAATCCATACTCCATTTATCACTAAAGTAGTTTTCCTAAAACACTGGTCCAATCATATAATCCCCCTACTCAATAAACTCTGGTGGCTTCCCATTGCCTCCAGAAGCAAATACAAAATTTTCTATTTAGCATTCAAAACCTTTCATAACCCAGCCCCCTCCTACCTTGTCAGTATCCTTAACACCTTACTCTATGACATATACTCTTTGATCCAGTGACACTGGCTTCCTGGCTATTCCACAAAAAAAAAAAGACACTCCATCTCTCAGCTCTCTGCATTCTCCCTAGCTACCCCCTTACCTGGACCCTCTTCCTTCTCAGCTGTGACTACTGACCTCCCTGGATGCTTTTAAGTGCCAGCCAAAATCCCACCTTCTCCCCTTAGGCCTTTCTTAACCCTTAATTCCAGTGCCTTTCCTCTGTTAATTATTTCCTCTCTATCCTGTATATATCTTGCTTTGTATATATTTGTTTGTATATTGTCATTCCCATTAGATTATAAACTCCTTGAGAATTTTTGTCTTTTGCCTCTTTTGTGTCCCCAGTGCTTAGCACAGTTCATGGGACATAGTAGGCACTCAATAAATTGTTATTGATTGATTAGTTGATAAAACTTGTATTCTCTTGGCAGAGTTTTTCAAAGATCAAAATTCTATGATGATATATTAGAATAAGTCATTAGTGGAGTGCTCAATAGCGCGCAAAAACTAAGAAGGCCCAGAATCTGAATGGAAAATAGTTTAGAATAAGCAAATGTAGAATGAACAAGTCAATGTTCAAAACTACCCCAGTCCCTCAGATTTTTAGGTTAGAACATACAAAAATATTCTTTACTATAAAAACTTTTTTACTTCTATGGTTTCATTTAGTGGAACTTTTGTGATATGGAGCTGCTTGGGGTTATACTTGTTGCAATATGAAATTGTATTACACATTCAGAAATAGAAGACAAACACACGGTCTCAGGAGGGCAAACAGCCCTCTGCTTTCAGCTTTACATTGCATTTCTATCACCAACATCTCCTTCTGGTTTTATTTTGAGTTTTGCTTTTAGCAATGAGTTTTAAAAAGTTCTTAGGTTTTACAATTTAATTGAAAGCCATTCAGAATATATCTTCTTATTTTTAAAATAATAGCCAAATTTGAGCCCTTTAGTGATAATGGGTTGTCAAAGATTTTTTTAAAACTGTCATATGTTCATTCCTTTGGGTACCTCCACTGTTCTTGTTATGAAATACATTGGGTACGAATTGACATATTTTTTGGCACTAAGACATGACTCTAATTAGGTGTGACACTCTATCCACTATGCCACATAGCTGCCTGATCTATACTTAGCCTCGTGTTATTTATTACTTTTAATCAATGGCTTGGATAAAGTTACAGATAACAAGTTTATTTGACTTGGAGATAAAACAAAATATGAGAAATAGATATCATTTTGATGACCGACAGGATCCTAGAAGACCTCAGTAGGCTAGAATGTTGGGTTAAATGCAATTTAAAAAATAGGAAATAAATGCAAAGTCCTACATTTGGGTTAAAAAAAAACTTAAGCTAATTGTACTAGATTTAGGAAATGTGGATAGACAACATTTGAATAAAAATACTCTTTTTTAAGGCTATTGAAAGTTTAATATGAGCAAACTGTGTGATATGGCAACTGCAAAAGCTAATTCATTCTTACATTACATTACAGCAGATAGAAAATGTCTAGAACATGGGATATGATAGTTCCATTGAACTCTGCAATGATCAGTTGCTATCTGGAGTATTCTACTCAGTTTGAAATGACCCAATTTTAGGAAGGATAATGAAAAGTTGGAGAGCATCCAAAGGAAAGTGACTAGAATTTTGAGGAGCAACTGAAGGTACTAGAGATGCTTAGTTTACAGAAAAGATGATTTAAGGAAGGCATTATAGCTAATGTCGTGTATTTTAAGGGCTGTCATGTGGAAGGATTATATTTGCTCTGCTTTTCCCATGAAGACAAAATTAGAAGAAAAGAGGAGAAATTTCTAAAAGATTACATTCAATTTATGCATGAATGTATGCATGCACGTATACATATATGCATATGTATACATGTTGTTATCCATAAGTGGAGCAGTGGTTTGCTTTGTGAAATAACAGATTCCTTCGCATTAGGTCTTTAAAGAAGAAATGAATAATCATTTGTCTGAAATATTGTGGAGGAGGTCCTTGTTCAGGCATGAATTGGGCCAGATAACAGATGAGTTACATTCTGAGCCTGGCAATTTGTGAGTTTGTCTATTTTGTCAAATCTAATAATTCTCCTTTTCCTCATATCTTTACATGCCTCTCCTTACTTTTACACACATTATATTGGGTCCTGAAGCAGTAGAGTCCAAAAAGTAGTGGTTCCATTATTATCACAGATTAAAAATAGGTCATTACTGTAATATGATCATTTCATGTCTGTTTAGCTTCATCTTCAAGTCCTCTTGGATTGATCTAGCTTAGCTTGATCTCATGCCAAGTTCTGTGCAGAATTATTTTTCTTCCCATTGCTTTTTGCTGTTTTGCAAGGTGATACAGCTCATGGACTTTTATCTTCCGTCTCTATAATATTTTACAAAGGACTTTACATTCTATACTAGTGATGACCTTGGCTGCCTTGTCCCTCCTTGGCAATGAGATCAAGTGTTTGCCAACTGAGATGGTTTCTAGGATCTTTGGTCCTCTTCCTTGTAGTGACTTTTAAATAATTTAAATAATTCTCTAAGTCATGGTGATAATCAGTGCTAATGCCTTTAGTTTTCGTTCTTTCCTATTCAGAGTCCAATGCTTATTTAACCCTACTGAGTCTTCTTATTTTTATCCCTCTTTTTAATTTGGTATATATTCTGACCTTTAATTAAGAAGTAGATGATATCATTTCATGCCAGCAGTACACTATCAAATGACTGCTTTATCCGTGAATAATAATTTTCTATCTACTAAGTCTTAGTGAATTTCATTTAGGAGGGATGGGGATGGCAGTGGGGGTGGGAGAATGTTGATTGGTATTTAACATATCCAGCACCTTCACATTTCCTCTTCCAGAAAGTATTTATGAATTTTGGAAGTGAAGTTTTGGACACCTTGTAAGATTTTGGTCCCTTTCACCTTTTCAAAAACAATCTCAGACCTTATTTTCCAACATCATTTTTTCCTAACTTCTCTTGTGCCCACTTCCAAATTAAAAACATAGCATCTTCCTTGACTTGCTGTTTTTGCTATAATACTCCTATCTACTCCTTATGTATTCTTTACTTTGTCTTTCCCATGCAGGATAAGAAGAAAGTGGATGGTTCCCCCACTATATGTTCTTAGCTTGCTTCTGCCTGACTTAGTGATGAAATAGTTTACCCCCTGGAAAATATAAGAAATTTGAAAGTCTGAGGAGGGCAACTCTGGTGATAGTAGGATAGTAGTTGGATGTGGAATCAAAAGACCTCCATTTGGATCTGAGCTTTACCAGTTACCAGCTTTGTGACCTTGGGCAAACCACTTAACTGCTTTGTGTCTCAATTCCTTGAACCTTAAAAAGAGCGTAATAATGACTCCCCTACCTAACATCCAGAGTTCTTGTGAGAACCAAATTTGATAATCTAAGCAAAGAGCTACAGAAATATGGAAGTTATTTTTATTCTGGATTCTTAATTTTTATGGATAGCTTTTCATCTTGAGGCAAAGTATAGATTTTAAATTTAGTTTATTCAGAATTAAAATCATTTTATTATTCTTGTAATCTAAATGGACTTTTGTGCCTCTGGACAAGAACACTAGGCAAAAGAATATGAACATAAATCAATATATCTCCAAATATGTATACGAGCATTCATATATGATAGATACTGGTTTGGGGCAATAATTGTGCTTATTTTGTGTGTACATGTTCCAGAGGTGCATCTGTTACAAATTAAATAATACATTTGTAAGAGTGATGAATGGAGAACCAAAATCATTCCCCTCAAGAAATTAAAATTCTGACCAAGTGAACTTTTTGAGTCACAGTCTAGTTCCCACCTCATATGTCCCATTTTCTGTGTTATGAATGGAGTCAAAATATTTTCGCCCTAAAATCAATCTGAAGTGGAAGATTCAAAAGGTTCCCAGTAGAGACCTTTCTGCTGCTTTGGGAAAGCTGGTCACATTGCCAATGTTGAAACTGTCATTTCATCATGAATCCCCCCAAACATTTCATTATCATGATGACTCACCATTGTCAGCTCACAGGTTACTTCAGATTTAAATGATTTCATGCTGGTTATATGTGTACCGGCTTTTGTTTTTGTAATTTGTCTCAATTTATTCAAACAGTTTAGAATAGTACAGATGGAAATGAGCATTGTGCATGTTTTAAAGGAAAAGTTTGTATTGCTTACGCAGGGAAGAGTGAGCCATTTCTTGATACTCGTTGTTTCCTTTTTTATTAAAGCACAAAATGAAATAAAATGTTGGAAGCTGTATTTTGCTCTACCCTAGTAAAACTAAAGCAGCAGTTACTTTGGTTTTAATTATTTATGGATGAGCCATGTGGAATGTCTGCCAAAGGTAGCAAAGAGAAAATAATGGCTGGTCTTATAAATCTGACCTTGAAACCAGCTCTGATGGAAATTAATTACTCTACTTTTAAAAATCTCAACTTCCTACCCTGGTGGTGATGTCCTTCCTTGCCTGTAATGAATTGCCCCATCTCATTAGCACCAGTTTTGCTTATCTCCAGTGTTTATTTCAAAGCATTTAGGTATAGAGAATCCATTTAGTGAAAATAATATTAATTGATTTGATTTCCAAATCTTGGGGAACCCTGAAAATGGAGCTCTTGACATTCCATTCAGACCAGCAGTTATTGTGTGGCGAGATTGTTCTAAAATTAACTCAGTTTTGGGTTGACCTCTACTATGTTTTGCTCTTAAGCAGGTGTAAATGAATTATTTTAGCTCCCTTTGTCATGTGTCTCCCTTGTCAATCTGCTTTACATGAGCTGCTAGAAATTAGATAAGGGGAAATTATCAGTCTTGTTAATTCTAATTAGCTGTCACTCTTCCCAAGGAGAGGGTATCTGGTCAGAAGGTGTATAATGTTACCTCTTGAATATTCCTTGATATAATAAAATTATAAAATATTTGCTTTTGAAGATTCAGTGACTTTTTCTTTTCTTCCCTACTCTTTAGTTTTTATTTACTTGAGTTTTGCACTTCGACAAAGACATCGCCTCCAGCATTCCAGGTGTTGCTCTCTGTGGTCTCTGGATCAGTACATATTTGCTATATTATCATTGGTAGCTGGGGGCAAAGGTTCTGTAAGAGGAAACTTCACTGACACAGAAATGAAATTGTCCCATTGGAATGCTGAGAGAATTCATTTCTAATAAACAGCAATTAAACAGGGATTATGATGGTGGCACATTTATGATGCGAGAGTTGAAGTTGTGTCATCACCTTATAAACCCTTGAAAATAACTCACCTAAAACATTTGCTCTGGGCTTAAGAATAAATTCTATTTCCAGGGTGTAAGTGGGTAGGTGGTTCTGCTGATTCTTCAAAATATTAGGTTCTTATTTGATGTTTGAAGGATTCAGAACATCTTTACTGGAATTTTGTCAGAAGCTGAAATTAACATTTAGGGTTGGAAAATATCAGTGGTAAGGGGAGTCAAATCCCATTAAAGTTTTTCTGGAAACATGGGAGCCTAGAGTACAAGGGGTTAACTGGGTTGGAGAGGGGGAAGGCTGTAGCATCCATGGCCCAGTTGGGGGTAGCAGAGAGCTATAAATGGGGATTTTTACTACTTGGGACAAGTTCATTCACTCACATTGTTTTCTGAGTGTGTAAGAGCTAATTACCAGATGGATTTGTGGAGCCAAGTTTGAGAAAGGGCAGAAGTCCAAAGTCCAAAAAAGCTTCCCTCCCTCCCCACAAAAAGGTTGGGGAATAACTCAGGTCAATCACAGAAGTAGCTGGGGGGATGGGTACAAGATGGCATGGAGTTATTGACTGTTGAGACCAATAACTCACCGAGCCACCGTTGGGTAGTAGAGTGAATAGAATCCTGGACTTGGCAACAGTATTGACCTGAGTAACTCTGGGCAAGCCACGTTTCTACTTATAAAATAGAATTGCTTCACTGCTTCTGATGTAGAGCTGCAAGGGACCTCAGGGGTCATCTAGCTAGCCCAGATGCTGGTCTTGATTAGAGTATGCCTTGCTGAAGGTCGAACAGGGAACAAATAGCAGAGCTGAGATTGGAACACAGCTCCTTTGACTCCAATTTCAACATTCTTTCTACTGTAATAGTTAATGCCCCAATTTTCAGTTAACTTGAAAGCAAGCCTAAAGAGGATAATCTAGGCAACTCTAGGGATATTTGAGTAGTAGATGTAATTTGCTTTTGGCTTATTTTTCTTCACACTCCCATCATCCCTTTACCTAAGGCTTCCCATTATGCTAAGTCAGATCTCCACAGCCTATGGCTATTGTGTTACCACTTGTACAAAATTTTCCAGTTTGCTCCCTTCCTGATCATCTCTGTTGGAACTATCTCTTCAATTACCTGTTCTGTAAATTATCCTCTCAGGGCCTAAGGTACCAACTAGCTATTATGATATATGAGTCTGATCTAATTAACACACAATAACTCCACGTTCCAAGAAACACTTGGAAATTTTGTTCTAACCGTTGTGGTTTAAGCTATAACTGTGGGGAGATCAGACAATGGCAAATCAATAGGAGACATTTGAGGGGGGCAGGGTCTTTTGACCTTTTTCAAATAATAATCATGTTGGATAGGTAACTATCCTCTTCAACCTTCACATAAAGTAGTACTTGTTTAAGAAAACTTGAATTAAGAAAATGGCAATCATAAATATGCATTAAATCTTTGCACTTAAACTACTCAAGATAACACCTTATATCTCCCCTCCCTCCCTTTCATAGTCAAACAACTAAAAGTGTCGTCTATTCTGGTTGCTTCTGCTTCCTCTTACGCATTTTTTTTTTTGCCATCTGTTTTCTGTTCTCATAGATTAACTGAAACTATCTGCAAAGTTACCAATTAACTCTTAATTGGTAATTCTGATGGTGTTCTCCCAAGCCCCATCTTTTGTGACCTCTGCAACTTTTGACAGTATTGATTACCCTTTCCTTTCCCAATATTATATCTTTTCTGGGTTTTTGTGATACTGCTCTTTCTTGCTTTTCCTTCTGTCCTCTTTTGCTCTGTCATTATGCTTACCATGGTCCTTTATTGTGGGCACTCCCAGACTGTGTCCTGGTCCCTCTAGTTTTCTCTCTCTCTATACTCTCTAATGTTGTGTACTTGTCAATTCACTTGAGTTTAATTATCTTTGCTATGTATATGACTTCCAGAACTACATATCTAGTCCTAATTGCTCTCCTAAATTCCAGTCTGGCATCACTAACTGACTATTAGATATTTCACCAGCCTTGACAGCCTGGAGAAACCTCCACTCGAAACCCCTACTTTCAGATTCGTGACTGCCTGGCCAGACCTCTAATTCAAAAGAGACCTCAGCCTTCCTCTACTTTACTAATGACTCAATGGTCTGGAATTCTTTTCTTCCTGCTTTAGCCCTTCCTTCTCTTCTTCTTTTATCTCCTTCATTTTCTCCTCCTTAGCAATTGCTTTTTCCCTATGTGGGAACCTTTCTCTCCTTCCAGCTCCTCGTCCTTTATTGTGTCATCTTCCACCTTTAGAATGTAAACTTCTTAAGGATAGAGGCTATCTTCCTTGCTTATATTTGCATGCACTTCATACATATTTTTTCTCTGTCTATCTCTCTGTCCCACTCTGTCTCCTCTTTCTACTCTATTTTCTCTCTCTTTCCTTTCTCTCCTCTTTCTTTCCTGTTTCTCTCCTCTCTTACTTTCCTTTCTTTCCCTCCTCTCTTCTCTCTCCTCTCTTTTTCTCCTCCCTCTCTTCTGTATCTTTTCTCTCTTTCTTCTCTCTCCTCTATCTCTCTTCCCTTTTTCTCTTCTTTCTCTTCTCTTTAATCTCTCCTCTATCTATACACCTATCTTCCTTCCTCCCTTCCTTCCTTCCTCCCTTCTGTCTCTCCCTCCCTCCCTCCTTCCCTCCCTCTCTTCCTTCCTTCCTCCCTCTCTCCCTCCCTTCCTTTCTTCCTTCTTTCCTTCCTCCCTTCTTTCTCTCCCTCCTTTCCTTCCTTTCTGTCTTTCTTTCTTTCCTCTTTCCTCCTTTTTCCTCTCTCTTTTCTCTTTCTTCTCCCTCCTCTCTCCTTTTCTATCTCTCATATCTCCTGTCTCTCTTTTTCTCCTATCATCATCATGGTCATGATCATCATCATGATCATGATCATGATCATCTATACCACATATGGCAGCCCTGTCCTGCCATCTCTACCTCTTCAACCATCACTCACATCTGATCTCTTCTCATTATTTATAAATCCACATGTCTCACCTAGACTATTACAATAGCCTACTGATGTGGTTCCCTGTCTTTACAACCTTCAAAACCTGACCCTAATCTATATTTCATGCCTCATTATGCATCATTCTTTTTCCCATACTCTATAATTCAATCAAAGTTAACTGCCTGGTAGCCAGGTAGTACCTGGGCCTGAACTCAGGAAGGCATGAACTCTAATCTTGCCTCAGACACTCACTGGCTATGAGACTCTGGTGAAAGTCTGACTCAGTTTCTCAAATATACATGGAAACAATAACACCACCTACTTCCCAATATTGCTATGACAATAGAATGATATATTTGTAAAGTGCTTAGCACAGTACCTGGTACATAATAGATACTTAACAAATTCTAATTCTCAATCTCATCTCTCCTACATGATATCTCTCTTCTCCACAACTTTGTTCTAGCCACCCCCAATTTTTAGAATTCAGCCTCTTCTCATCTTTGCCTCTGATCAATTGAGATAATATTAGCAAAGAATTTAACACAGTGCCTGGCACATAGTAGATGTTTGTATCCAAAAAAAAGAGAATTTTAAATATTTTTTGTTATAAACTCCCAAGGCAGAGAGGTAATGATTATACGAGGAAACCCATTTAGGTAATAAGTTAGTAGAAGGGTTGGGTTGGAGGCAAAAAAGGACTGACTAAATATCATCACTCTGCTGCCCTATTGCACAGTATATGTGTACACTCACACAAATGTGTAAGCTCCTAGAGGACAGAGCCTGTTGCACTTCTGTTGTATCTCTAGTACCTAGCCCAGTACCTGTTGTTGTTCTTGTTTAGTCATTTCTGTTGTGTCTGACTCTTAGTGACCTCATTTGGGGTTTTCTTGGCAAAGATACTGGAGTGGTTTGCCTTTCCTTTTCCAGCTAATTTTACAGATGGGAGAACTGAGGCAAACAGAGTGAAGTGACTTGCCCAGAGTCACACAGCTAGTAAGTGTTGGGTCAGATTTGAACTCAGGAATTTGAATCTTCCCAACTCCACTCCATCCACTGTACCACCTAGCTGCTGCAGTCCAGAAACTGGCACACAGTATGTACTAGTTAATTAATTATTTGAAAATACTTATAATAAACAAAACACTTTAAGGCATAGTAAGTAAAACATAGAAAGTTTGAAGGAAGAAAGAGCAGGAAATGGCCTTTTATCTGTACTCTGTGAAGTAGGTATACAAATAGCTTAAGTATCTCAGAATATCAAATGCCAAAATATATCTGGATCAAGTAAAACTTTTCTCCATATTCTTAAAACATTATTTTCTTAAGACTTACAAAGAGATTCTTGGACTTACTCACATTTAATGATTCAAATATAACACTGGAGTTAGTATTCCAAACCATTTCATCTGTTATTATAAAGGAGTTGACATATTGAGAGAGATGGCTTACGTAATTTTAGTTATTAACACAAAGAAAATTATTCTCAATAAATTCACATGTGTTGTTATTTTGCATTCCTCTAACAATGTGCATTTGCAAATTACTTCATAAACAAGTATTTTTTCCTCTGATAACCCTCCTTTAAAATTCTTTCCTCTCATTTCAATCTGAGCTGAGTTTTGTAAAAATATTCTAACTTACTATTCAATATGGCAGTCATGTCTTCATTTCTGTTGAGGATGCTTGGAAGAATGAGTTAAATCTAGTGTTCCCTACAGTTTTCACAATATAATATTATAGAATAAACTGATTGCTAAATGTTGTGCTGAACAATACATTTGTTGAAAGACTAAGTGTGTCACACACTAACCCTAAATGACTTATTTTAGATTGTAAGTTACACTCAACTGCCACTACAGCCTTTGAATTATCTTATTTTTGCTTTGGTCTGTAGCATTTCCCACAAAGTTTATGTTAAAGTCAGATAGCTACAAGGAACCTTAAGAGGTCATTTAACCCATTGCCATTCATAACCCTTTTCAGATGTAGTCACTGAAGAAAGAGCTTCTGGGTAGCACTCTGACCTTTTCAGTCATGTCCTTGCCCGCTTCAGGAAGAGTAGTGCCGGTTTTACATAAAACAGGAATAATCAAAAAGATACAAAACTCCATTTTTTCTTCTTCTCATTGGGCATGGAGAGTTGCCTACCTTTTAAAGGATTAATGCCCAAATTACGTTCAAATAGATCAAGATGAAATTTAATTGAAATAAACATAAAGCCCTGAAGATACAGTGTTGTTCAGTCAATAGATGATGGTCATGGAGTCAGAAAAACCTGGATTCTATCATTCTGATATCTCTAAGATCTCTTATAGCTCCAAATCTATGATTCTGTGATCTTGGGTGAGGTTTCCTATTCCAATAAGGATGGGTTTATATGACTGTTCAGGAAGATAGCATGGCATAATGGGTAAAGAGAACACTTTAGAGCAAGGAAGATCAAGGTTCAAGTCTCACCTTTGGTATATTTATGTAAATAGAGTGCTAGACTCAAATTCAAGAAGGCCTGGGTTCAAATTCTGCCTGTGACACATAATCAGCTGTGACTTTAGGAAAGTCACTGAACCTCACTGATCCCCAGTTTTCTCACATAAAATGAGGAGATCATAATAGAAGATCTCTAAGGATTCTTGCATTTGTAAATATATGATCTGATGGTTTTGTGATGAAGTTCTTTAAGATTCTGAGAACCTATGATTCATTTAGTTTTCCTTCTGTAACAACAGGAGCACCTGTGTGATAGAGTGGACACAAGGTGGGCCAGGAGTCAGGAAGATTGATCTTTCTGAGTTCAAATCTGGCCTTGGACACTTACTATCTGTGTGACCCTGGGCAAGTCACTTAACCCAGCTTGCCTCAGTTTCCTCATTTGTAAAATGAGGGGGAGAAGGAAATGGCAAACCATTCCCATATCTTTGCCAAGAAAATCCCAAATGAGGTCATGAAGAGTTGGACATGACTGAAATGACTGAACAAGAACAGCAACAACTCTAACAACATTGACAACAACAAAAGCAATAAGACATAGTGTTTATATAGTATTGTGAGATTTGCAAGAAGCTTTACAAATAATACTTCATTTCATCCTCACAACAGCCCTGAGAGGGAGGTGCTATTAGGATTCTCAATTACAGAAGAAGTTTTGGAGAAGTCTAATGACTTACCCATGGTCACATAGCTTGTAATTTTCTGAGGCTGGATTTTGACTCATGTCTTCCTGATTTCATGTCCAACCCTCCATTTACTATGCCACTGTCATGATGTTGTCATTTATCCCCATTAAAGTAGAATACAAGTATACCCATCTGTTCCAGACATTAGCTTATAAAGAAAGCTTATGATTTCCCCACCTTTGATAGGTGGTATTGCTAAGGAGATAACCTAATAGAACAGCTTCTTTCTTTTAATAGTATGGCTAGGCAAGTAGAGTTTTACAAGAAAATCCTGTTCTCTTAGGACCAATGATGAGATAACCTTGTCCAGGTTTAGGTCCACCTAGAAGATAGGAAGGATACCCAGATATGGCTATATGGATCACAAAGGACAGGGCACCAGACAGCTCCAAGGGAGGAAACTTTGATGAAACTACATGAAATTACCCTGGGGAGTTATCCAAAGGTCAGCACATTAACGCTAGGAAGCAACTTAGCAAGCCATACTCAACAGGAACAAAGCCTTCCTGCAGCCTAGAATGCCCACCATCACATGATCATTCAGGCATAGACTTTGATCTGCACAGGCGGTCAAATGAATTTCATGGGTCAGACCAAGCCTTTGCCATTGACATAGGCCTTCTGAGTGCCATGCCTTCAGTGTCGACATTTAGAAAGCTGGCAGCTATAATCACCATGTCAAGATCGTCATAAAAAGTTTTCTGTTCTTCATTTCTCCTATTCAATCATAATTGTTTCTTCAAGCACCTATATAGTTTTATCTTGACTCTTTACTATGGTAGTTGTGAGTCTTATAGGATATTTGAAGTGTGAACTTATTCAAAGAATATACTACCTGTAAGCTTATTTATTGGAAGCAATTTTAACGTCCCTTTACCTTTCCTGGCATATTTAAGATGTAAAAGTATAGGGCCATCTGGTATAAGACAAAACCTTCGGCACAAGTGACTCACAAGTGTAGCAACTGAGTAGGTAGCCTGGTCTTCTGGGGCACATGAAAGGTATGAATCATTAGGGATGCTTCTGGAGAAAATATGGTAGAAAATACTTTTTTTTATAAAGTTCTACTTGGAAGCTCAGAACTTAAACTCATGCCTCTGGATTGAAAAGGCTCTATTAAAAGCCATAATGATTAAACCAAAGAGCTACAATGTTAAGGAACATTTACGGGTTATATCTACAATGCCAAACTGTATGGCATGAGCTATTCCACTCCACCTCTGATTGCCGCAGGGATTTGGCTGTCTGCAATCCCAACAATAGTACATGGGCTTGATCAGCCTTTCCATTACATAAAGGGATTTTTCCCTCCCGGCCCTCTGAGCCTAACCTCGGAATTCGGCAAGATTTGCCTCCCACTCATAGGATGCAAGGCTGACACCACATTAGCCACTTTTCAAATGACCTGTGCCAAAGTCTATTCATATTTCTTACACCAGACAGCAATAGTTAGATTAATTCCATCTCTGCTTTGAATAAACACATAAGGGTATCCAGGTCATAAGGAACATGTCAGATTCCTGGGGCATTTGAAAACCCAAAAGAATCTCCAGGATGTCTTTTTAATAACTATTATTTGTCTCTGTAGAGACTGCCACTGACAAGTTTGAACACAGCTTAGCATATTGCCTGGCAAATAGTGGGAACTTAATAATTGCTAGTTCCTAATCATTTAAAGCTTACTGAGGTTGGAAAGTTTTAACTTTTTGATATTCTTGTCCTCTTCTGAGTTTGTGTCTTGGTCTTACCTGTCACCATAATAACTTTTTATGATCAGATTCTTTTTTTGCTGTTTTTTGCTCATCTTTTTTTTTTTTTTTGGTCTTTTTTCTTTCTTTTAAATTTGAGCTCTGGAAGGGGCACTATCTCAGGTTTCTTGCGTCAGTGGTTGCAGGCCCTGACTATTTACCTGGTGCTACTCTAAGGAGCTCCCAAAGCCCACAGGGGACCCTTGGGTCTAATGCTTCAATGATTAGGTGGGGTAGAGAGGGAATGGTTGGAGGCTCTAGAGATCTGGCAGCTTACCCGGCACTGATCTGGGTTCTTAGCGGTGGTGTCTGGAGTGTACGGGGGTATTTCTTTGTTTCCCCAGGGCTACACTGAAATATGTGGTGGTCTGGCTCTGGAGGTTGCCTGTTTGCCCAAAGCTGCGCTGGAGCACGCAGAGGTCTGGTCCCTGGAGGATACCTGATTGCCTGGGGCTACACAAAATCACATGATGGTTCTCAGAGCTGGAATCTGTTTGCTCCCCTGGCTATATTAAGGCACATGGGGAGTCCTGGTGTTGGCCTTTGCCTGCTCTGCCACATTGAGACTCAAGATCTCTGCTGAGGTGGGGCTTGCTGCTGGCTTGTTGGAATGCTTCCTGTTCTGGACTGTGCTCCCCCTTTACACAAGTGAGATGGACCTTTCTTGCTGATCTTCCAAGTTTCTTGAGCTAAAAGATTTTCACCCTGTCTTTTTTTCTGGTTTTGCTGTTCTAGGACTTATTTTGGGGTGCTATTTTATGGTTTGGGTGTGAATATGGGAGAGTTACAATAACTTACTGTTTACTCCTCTATCTTGGCTCACGGAAGTTGTAAGTTCTAACTTTTTTAGGAGCTAGAGTCTACTGTTTTGTGTTTTAATCTAAAAGATTTTGTGTTTTAATTGTAACAAGTATGCCCTGACAACATAATAAGAAATGGCCCCAAAAGAACTATCCACTAAAGCAATGTGGAAAAGAGGATAGAGAGCAAGCTGTCTTCCACATTAGTTCAAATACTGTTTTTGACACATACTGACTTTGAGACCCTGGGAAATTCATTTAATATCTCAGTACCTAAATTGTAAACTCAATAACTCCAGTGGTTCCCAATTGCCTCTAGGATAAAACATAAAATCTTCTACTTAGCTTTTAAAATCTTTCACATCTGGCCCAATCTGTGTTTCAAACTTCATTCCATATTACTCCCCTTCCTGTAATCTGAAATCCAGCTAAACAGGCCTTCTCTCCATTACTATTACTCAATGTGGCATCTCCCATCTCCATGATTTTGTACTGGCCAACTCCCATGCATGGGATGCACATCCTCAATCAGAATCTTCAAATGTGTCTGAGAGTCTATCTTTTCTTTCAAGTCCGATATATTGGACTGAAGTCCAATAGTCTTCTCCATTAAACTTTTTCTGTTCCTTGCAACTGCTAGTGCCTTCTCTTCCTATCTACCTTATATTTAACTCCTTTGCATTTATTTGTATTTATTCTCTTTATGTTTATTTGGTGTATACATAGATACATATATGTATCTATGTATCCACACTTACATATGTATGTATAAACACATACATATATATCCTTGTTATGTTGTGTCCTTCATTATAATATAAGCTCCTTGTGAACTTATTTCTATTAATTCTATTTTAAAATATGTCTATTTATATCCTCAGTTATGGTTCTTAATAAATGTTTATTGATTGATTGATTTTCTTTGGTAGATCTTGTTCATCTCTTATAGAAACTAGACTAAATTCTAGTAGACTTCCTATTTTTATACCTTCCATATTAAAGGCTAAAACATTGCCAAGAGAGCGAATATTTCAAAGATTTCCAAGTGACACTATGATTTCTCTCTCAATAACTATCTTAAGTATTCTGACTGAAAAATACAAAAAAGGGAAATGTTTTCTAAGCATCCTGTAGGAACCCCATACAGTGACTGAAAAAAAAAATTGCTGCCATGGACCATCATCTCCCAAACAAAAAAAAAATGCAAGTTAAAAAATAAAAGAGAAACAAATAAAGCACAGGAGAAAAATTTCAGTGGTTTTAAAGCACTAATTAAAGAAAACACAATCAAAATATAACCCTGAAAGAGGGTTATGTTACTTAACTGAACAGTTTTTGACCTCCCTAATATGAACACTATATTAATTCATGTGAGTACAGGCACATGTCTCTTTAGGATAACAGGTTTTAAACATGCCATCTTTCTTGGAATGTATTCAGTGAATTTCTTTTTAAAAATGAATTTTTCTCCCTCATAATTTCACCCAAAGAAAAATATTAATAAAACTGCGATAAAAGTATAGTGATAATAGGAGTTTTATCTGAAGGTGAGTTTATTATTTTATTTTAATGGTACTGCTTGTGCATGGTTTAAATTAGACACTAGAGGGTCTCTATTTTGTATCACAAGTCACAGAAACATGTGCAAGGTGAAATCCTGAAATTGTTTTTGTGTGCTAGTAACAGTCATTAAAGTGCCCTCAGGGTGGATTTCATGACACACCCAAAGCAGACAAAGCCACAAGAATATTATTATAATGTGTCTGAAAAAATAGCATGGGAGAGGAGCATTAGCCATCAACTGGAGACATTGACTTTCCCAGGCATACACATGGTGTAAGTTAAAATGTTGGCCACCCCAAAACCCCAAGTTCATAGTCAGTCATCTGAATTGTCATCCAAGTAATGCCTGCTAATTGTGATTGTCTCCCAAATCTCTGCCCTGGGCCCTCTTCTCTTTCCTATATTTATTTTACTTGTTGATCTCATCAACTCCCAAGAATTTAACTACAGTAAAGTATCATCTCTATGCAGAAAATTTTCAGATCTTTTTGTCTATCCCCCACCTCTTTCCTGATTGCCAGTCTTGCATCTCCAAATGTGTTTTGTATATCCAGAGCTGGATATCTTATAGATATCTTAAACTCAGCATATCCACAACTCATGGTGAACACATGAATAGACATTTCCTTTTCCTTACCACTGAATAACTTCTCCTGCCCTTATCTTTTCCATGCCAAGTAATCTTTCTCGCCTTCCTTTTTTTCTCCTCCCACTCTTGAATACATTTTACAAACCTTTGAATATTTTTAGTGGCTGTTCTCTGATATCCTTTTACATTTCTTAACATTTATTTCCTTAAAAAATATTTTGGAGAACAAAACTTACCTTGCAATCCAAAAATAAGTATCTTAATCAATACTGAGTTAATGGAATGTATATTTTCTGACTCTTGCTAGTAATATTACTAATGAACTGCTGTCATTAAAAAATAGTCCTTCATATCCCATCCAGTAATTTAGCAATTCACTCAGGTCATTTTTTCCAACTGCAGTCACTGCCAAGATTTTTTGAGCTTAAATATATTCCTTTACATTGATCTCTTTTATATTTCATCTTGTTAGATATGCTATACCCAGTTTAGATCTTTTTGGAGCTTTACTTAATCATCCAATGTGTAAGCTAATCCTTTCCTAGTTTATTGCAACATAGAAATTTGATAAGGATTCCATTGAATATACCATCCAAATCATTGTGTTGTACAGAAGAATTTTAAAGTCAGATCCTTGGAGCAATCAACTGGAGAACTGCTTCTAAAAAAACATCGACTCGTTATATATTGTTTGAGTATGGTCATTCAATTTGTTGGGAATCCACTTAACTATATTATCATAGCAATTCTCTCTACCTACTCCACAAGAATTCCATGAGTCATTTTGTTCAAAGTTTTGCTAAACTATAGCATCTTTTGTCTATAGATTTTTCCTGAACTAGCTATTGAATTTTTTTTTTTGTCCCATGAATCATTTTGATGCTGTAGTGTATTTGGAGTAAGATGACCTGAATTCAAATTCCAGTTCTTTCATTTACTAGATTTGGTATATGTAATTAAATACATCTTTCTGAGTGTTAATTTCCTCATCTAAAATATGCATAATAATACTGTCCTACCTACTGCATTAAGATATCATAAGGGTAAAATGAGGTATTACAAGGAAAGTGTTTTTTGAACCATGAGGACATACTGTATATGAAAGTCTTCTATTATTATATATTGAGAGAGATATTGTACTATGATTCAGAAGGTATAGATTCTAGTCCCAATTTTGTAGCTAACTGGTACAATAACTTCAGTTTTTAGGCTTCGATTTCTACATCTGAAAAATGAGAAGATTAGGTGAAATGACAATCACAGAATGTAAGTACAATATTTAATTTAAGCAGCAATTCTATCCATTTTTCCTCATCTATTTTAACTTGATGATGGCATTGTGAATTGATACTAGTCATAGTGAACCAGAAGCTGCCATCTTCTACATCTAGTATCTGGCTGACTTAATTTCCTCTGCTCTACACTGAGGTTGTCATGGACCCTGGAGTATCTGGTGTAAGAACTGCCCCAAGTGCCACTGAACACTTAGCTCTGGATGATTTGTTCAAACTGAGTTGTGGTTCTATGGAACCAGTTGGACTTCAGAATTCTAAAACATCTTTTTTTTTAGATTATTTACTCCTAAAATGAAAAAAAAAAACTTTCTTGGAGAAAAGTTTTAAAATTTCAGAATGTTTTCAAAGTATGTTGAGCATCAAATGTTACCTTTTCAAAGTATAAAATACTCTCCTTTTGTTCAACCATGATAAACAACATATTGAAGATTACAAGTGAAAAATAATAATTGAAATGTGAGTACATGGGTAACAAAATTCAGACAAAGATTTTTCCCTAGGAAGCACCAAGAAGTGTGAGAATGTAAAATTTAATGCAAATCAGCCTCGTCAATTGTTTTATGTCTATCATCTATCTATCCACACATATGTATATATATGTGTGTATATATTATATATACAGACATATATATGCATATCTATATTTTTAAAAATTAGATAAAGAAGGGAATTTTTCAGTTGCCTAACTCAACACTAAATATTCATAAAGGGAAAAAACTTTTAAAATTAATAATTTGTGCCTACTTTAAACCAATTAAGCTTGTGAAAACTGAACCTAACAAGTATAGCTTTCCATGTTCTTTTGGTCATTTTTGGGGTTGTGTCCTATATTTCTTCTCACCTTGAGTTTCATGACCACTAATAGTTATTTTGCTATTGTTTTTCTCCCCCTCACTTGGCTCAAGTTATCATCATTACTCAATTTGCTTGTGAATTGTTACACGGTTGTATTTCCTCTTTGCTCTTAACACTCGTAATAAAATAGCCAGCAGCAAACATGAGAGCCTTATAAAATTATACTACAGAATGTAGCATCCTTTATTTGTTTGGGGATTTGTTAACTAAAATTTGTATGAGGTGATCTTCCAAAAAACATCTCACTTGGAAGAATATTATCCTTCTTTAGCTCCCCGATTTGGCTGGATCCTTTGTATTAACAACTTAAAATATTTCCAAATAAATCCATAGTCCTCTATTGGTTTTCCTTTTTTTTTTTTGCCTGTCAATCTTATTTCGCACTACAAGATTACTTTTATTTCCATAATTAACCTCATTTATTCTATACATTTCTCCCCTCTTTTTCTTAGTCCAGTTTCTTGTCTCTACAATGAGGGAGTTGGACAAGATGATCTTTAAGTTCAACTTTGGACTCATCAAAATGGAGATGTAGGTAGCAGACACATTCAAGTTGTAAGTCTAACTGGAGAAAATATCAGCAAAACTAGAAGAATAAACTTAGGATAGTAACCATGACTCCTAGGTCATGAGGTCAATGATGGTTGGGTAGGGGAAGTAAGGTTACTATAAAGCTGCTTTTTTTTTGACATGAATAATGCTATTTTATAATAAACTTTTAATTCAGTGTTAAATGAGATAATCATAAATAGCTTTTCCTTCTTTTCTCTCAGTTCTTGTACAAAGATAGTCAAAAGAAAGAGTCTATCATGTCTCAGATCCTTGAAATCAACAGTAGCCAAGTAGATTAGGAAATCTCTGTTTTTAATCCCTTAAAACACAAGAAATTATCAATAAAACCAGAGATCTACCAGTTGTAAAACTAGAAAAATTTTTTGTGTGTTACACACATATATATGTACATACATGTATATGTGTATGCATATGTATGCCTATATGTGTGTGTGTGTGAACATTTGGGGTAGATTCTCCAAATTTGTGCATCTTGCATTTCTTTTGAGCTACTTCAATTCTGCTTTGCTCACAGAACACAGCACCTTTTCTCATGTGGACACTCTGTACTGAGTGATCCTATGCCAGTGTCTCCCATGTTATACAATCAATTCTTCTTAACAGAGACCTTGAGAGTGTCCTTGTGCCCCTTCTTCTGACCAGCATGTGAATATATGTCCTGTGTGAGTTCTCCATAAAATAATTTTTTCAGCAAGCATACATTTTTCATTTGAATAAAGGGGCCAGTCAATTGGAGTTGTGCTCTCTGAAGTAAAGTTTGAATGCTTGGCAGTTTAGCTCAAGAAAGGACCTTGGTGTCTGGTTTCTTATCCTGCCAAGTGATCTTCAGAATCTTCCTAAGACAATTCAAATGGAAGTGATTCAATTTTCTGGCAAGGCACTGGTATACTCTCCAGGTTTCACAGGCATACAACGGTGAGGTCAGCACAATGGCTCTGTAGACCTTTAGTTTGGTAGTCAGTTTGATACATCTTTTCTCCCACACTTTCCTTCAAAGCCTACCAAACACTGAGCTAGCTTTGACAATGCATGTTACTTATCAATGTGTATATCTCTGCAAAGTACACTACCAAGGTAAGTGAACTTATTCAGAGCATTTAAAACTTTTCCATTTGCTGTAACTAATGGTATATATGAATAGTGTGGTGATGGCTGATGGAGCACACACAGAGACACACATGTGTGTATGTATGTATATATATATGGATAAAAATATACATACATACATATATGTATACATAGAGAAGGGGAGAGAGAGAGAAAGAAGAGAGGAAGAAAGAGAGGGAGAGAGAGAGAGAGAGAGAGAGAGAGAGAGAGAGAGAGAGAACTCATATTTCCCCATGCCTTCTAATCTAAATTGTAATGAAAGCATTTCTCTTTCTTGCCACAACATCTTATTGCTTTCACCCCTTTACTCCATACCAACAATTATATATTGGCCTTTCTCAAAAGACACCCTCAGATTTTCAATGTGGTTTCTCTCCTGTCTGTACACAACAATCTTTATCTGTGATTTTATAGAATCAGAATGTTAAAGCAGAAAGGGATCTTAAGGATCGTGTAATCAAAACTTTTCCTTTTATAAATAAGCAAACTGAAATGTAAGGAGGTTGAGAGACCTTCACAATGTCATGTAACTGATAAGTGGCAGAGGCTGGATTTGAAACCAGGACTTCTGACTCCAAGTTCAGTATTGTTTCTCCATTATTATGGTTGTTGCATAGCAACCAAACCTGACCTGTGCTTTCATAAGGATTTTCAAACATTCTACTTTTCCCCGCTTTCCCATTTATCATAAGATCATAGATTTTGAGCTAGAAGTTCCTTGTTAGTTCCCTCTTGACCATATTTACCCTTTTCTTCTCTTTGGATTTCACAATTCAGTCCTTCACTGCTGCCCTCTGAAACATTCTAATATTCCTGGTTCCATTGACTTTGCCTATCCTGCAAATTCCTAAACCAAAGTCACCCTCATTTGTTTCTCTACTCTTCTAGGCCAAAAATCAAAGTTGGAAAAAACTCTTAAAACTAAAAAGATCTGGCCAACTATGATTTGGAACTAGCCTCTGCTCACCAGTCCTTCCATTTGTCCCTTATCTGGTCTTTGGCTAACTTGCTATAGTGGCTATTCCAGAACTTCATCCTTCTGGGCCCATTCCCTCCCTCCCCTATACCACTGTTGATGACTTTGCCTTTTACATTGCTAGGAAATTAAAGATCACTTAGTATAAGCTCCAAAATATAGCTCTATCTTCCAGTCATCATCCTTTTATTTTTACATCTATTTTTCCCACTATTTTGGGGATATACTACTGGGTCCAAATGAAAAAAAAGTTTCTATAATTTCTTTTATAAAAAGTGACACCACCTGTTTTCTGGCTCCTATCCTTGTCTCTAATTCCAGGCTAACATATCTCCTTTCCTTTTGCCTTAAAAACATTTCCCCAATGTCCAAAAGTGAGCTTTTGATTTCCTGCCCTCCTGCCTCCCCCAAATCTGCACTTCCATTCAATGTTTCTGTCAGTGAAATCACCATTTTCCTAGTCTCCCAGTGGAAACCATAGCTATCTTTCACCCTTTCTCTCTCCCTCCTTTCTCTCCACTTTCCCATTCAAAGTATTGTTTATAGTTTGGCTAAATTATTTCATTTGTATTTATCAGGTCATGTCCTCAAATTCTTCAATGGCTTCCTATTGCTTATCTAGTACAGTTCAAATTCTTTAATATGACTTTCAAATCACTCACAATTTGGTGCTATCTTACATTTCAAATTTTACTTCATACTATTCTGCTGTCGTTCAGAAAAACTGGACCATTCTCTGTCCCTCATATTTCTAATATATTTCTCTCTCTTTGTCTTAGATTTTGAGATTTCTTCTTCCCAGAATGTCCTCTTCCTCCCTATATTAACTTCCTAGTCATCATTTAAATACTAGCTCAAATGCTATTGATTTCAAAACACTTCCTCTCCTTCTCCCAGTTGATTACGATCTTTTCCCTTATGGTCTAACTTTTTTCATCTCTCTTGATACATGGGTCATGCATTATATTTTATTTTCAATTAATGAATAACAATCATTTTTAAGCACATACTATGGGCAAAACACTCTGGGAAGCACTTATATACAAATATAAAAGGGATACAGACCTTACCCATAAGGAACCTAAATTCTGATAAAGCAGGACAACATGTATATGGAACAGGTAGCCAGGAATGAGAATGTCAGGGCATCAAAGTGGTGATAAATTGATCCACAGTAAAATCAGATCACATGTCCTTTCTTGGAACTGTGGTACTGTGACAGTGCTGATTCTATTACTGAGTTCAGAGCAAAATGAGGTATAACAGGAGGGAGAAAAGAAGGGAAAAGATATAGTAATGACCATTGGTTGTTGTCCTTCATTCTTGAAGAGGACCAAAATGTCATCACTATGTTGGAACCAAGTTACAATGTGGTTGACTGTGACTGATCAGGGCAATACTAGCTTGGAGGTTTCTACCACAAGTTGGGCACAAATAGTCCATATAGATATCCATATTGACAGTAGATATGTGACAATAGGTCAGATGGCAGTATGGTCAAGAGAGATGATTAGAGGAGATGTGAAAGATGTCTGGTCTGTAGACTGAAGCTGGCTAAATGTAAGTCTTATTGAGTTTATTCTAGCTTACTCACAATTTGCTCAGCTTAGCTTCAGAGTGGAAGTCTTAAATTTTTGCCCCTTCAATGAGTTCTATTAATCAAATTAATCTTCCTAAACTCCTTTCTTCCTGCCAATTCCTTCATTCTAGAGCAGCCATGCCTCTTGTCTGTGAGTCTAAAAAAGTGCAAACTCCTTCAAAGGCCAAGGTTTCAACAGTGAAAAATGAAGAGATTCAACTTCATTTCACTGGTTCCTTTCAGTTCTAAAATTCTGCAGTCTGTCATCTGGCATCACCATCAAATGACCACTGTTTTCTTTGCAAACTCTACTTTTAACAACTCTCTACTAGATAGTAAAGTTCTCTTTGTTTAACCTTATGTAAGGTGGCACAGTGGATAGAGTGATATACCTGAAATCAGGAAGACTCATTTTCCTGAATTCAAATCTGGTCTCAGACAAGTACTAGTTGTGTGATCCTAGGCAAGTCATTTCATTCTGTTTGCCTCAGTTTCCTCAACTGTAAAATGATCTGGAGAGTGAAA
Organism: Vombatus ursinus; assembly: GCF_900497805.2. NCBI lineage: Eukaryota > Metazoa > Chordata > Mammalia > Diprotodontia > Vombatidae > Vombatus > Vombatus ursinus. The sequence continues at coordinate 25,364,191 of NW_020954559.1, forward strand.
TGGCAAACCAACCCAGTAGTTTTCCCAAGAAAACCCCAAATGGAGTTGCAAAGAGTTGGACACCACTGAAATGACTAAACAAAAAGTCTATTAATTCCCATCTCTCAGTCTTGAATGCCTTTCTCAAACAATCCAAATTTTAACCGTTTCTCAAGACTCAATTGAAGTTTATCTCCTTCCCTGATTTTTCTAGAACATGAAAATGTTCTAGTACCAGCCTGCTTAAGGTAAATTTCCAACTACTCCATCTATCTTTTATATATTGATTATGTATACAGTCTTTCCAATTAGAATGTAAGCTTCTTCAGGGCAGGGAGTGTCTTTACTTTTTCTTCAGATGCTCAATGCTTATTGAGCACAGTATCTGGAATAAAGTAAACACTTAATGAAAACTTGTTGATTAATTCACACATAGACTGTATTATACAATCATACTTGGTAATATATTAACCTTGAGAAGTTACCTCTATCTGCTAACTCCAGGAAGAATGATATTCCAAATAACTTAATGGTTAGGGTGTACATAGCAATTTTGTATAGTGAAAAGAAAACTAATCTTTATTTTAAAAAGTCTGTCATTCAGTCCCAGATTTGACACTAAATGTGTGACTGTGGGAAAGACAATTCATTGATGATTTTACTCTATAGATCTTTTCCCTGCTTTATGTCTCCATAAGTTTCAGTATTAGAATCATATTTATTTCATGAAAATGACCTGGCAGAGTAATTTCTTTTTCTTTCTTTCTTTCTTTTTTTTTTAAACTTTGATGGCAATGGGGTTAAGTGACTTGCCCAGGATCACATAACTAGCGAATAAGTGTCTGGAGCCAGATTTGAACTCAGGTCCTCCTGACTATGGGGTCAGTGCTCTACCCACTGTGCTATCTACCTGCTGCCTAGAGTGATTTCTTTTTTCACTATTAAGAACATTTTTCTTGTAGCACACATATTAATTGTCACTTGATCATTTCATAGAATTCACATCTAAATCTATCTGGACCATGGAATTTTTTTTAGTTACTTTATACATTCAATTTTGTTTTGTGAGATTGGATTTTTTAAGATATCTACTTCTTGTTTCATTAATTGGGTTTTTATAAGATATTTTTTGTAGGTAGTTGTCCATTTACTTTAAATTCTCAGTTTTGCTAGCATATAATTGTATGTAATAGGCTTTGGTCATTAAAAAAATCTTCTCTGTTATCAATACACTTTAGTCATTTAATTTTTGTGTGTGTGTATGTGTTATTTGATTTTCCTGTCTCCCTTCTCTATATTAGGATTTCAACATCTCATTCCTTCTTCCATTCCCTTTGCTTGCTTGTTTTGATATGTATGAATAAATATATCTACTGTTAAATTATATTAATTATAGCAAATATTAAATATATATGAATATTAAATAAAATTAAAATTATATGTAACATATATGTGTGTATGTATATATATATACCTATACACACACACATATCTATCTATTCTATCTATCTATCTATCTATCTATCTATCTATCTATCTATCTATCTATCTATC
>NW_020954559.1:25365733-25417407 GCF_900497805.2 Vombatus ursinus
ATCTATCTATCTATCTATCTATCTATCTATCTATCTATCTATCTATCCTTGTTTTGTTGTACTGTTATTTTCTGCAAGGATTAGAACAGCTAAGTAGGTGGGAGTTACTCTCTATCCCAAGTTTTAAGGTCTCATACTATGTTACCTTTAGACCTGTGTTCCCTTACCGTATTAGATGCTGATTCATCCCAAAGATACTTTATTGGGGTGAAATGCAGTTCTGGCAAGTGTGACATTTTCTTAAAGAATTTGGTATACTAAGGTACACATTCCTCCCAGACATAAATCATTATAAGGCCTCTGTCTCTCTCCCCAACCTCTACCAAAATACCATGCATATGTTCGTTAATGTCATTCACTGTGAATTGTGAGTGAGTTTGCCAGTTTAAACTTGAAAGAAGGGAAGTTATCCAAAGGAGAAGAGACATGTGTGTATGAAAGCTGAAGCAATTTGAAAGAGTTTCTATAGTTTTGGAAATTTATTGAGAGTATACCAAATCATACCTCCTAGACTTCTTTTGAACCTTAGAGAGAAAGAAATAAAGAGATATGCTTGTGGTAAAAATAATGATGGCTGATGTGATTGTCTCTTTCCTGGAATACTATATTCACACTTCCATTCTATTAAGTAAAACTGTGTCTGAGTATAGGCATTACAAAATATATCAAATAATTACAAAGCAATTTGTACAAGAATCACTACCAGTTGAGAGGAATCAGGGAAGGTATCATGTGGAAGATGGTGCTTGATCTAATCTTTGAAGGATACTAGGGATTTTTAACTAGGGTGAAGAAGTAGTACATTACCAGGGATACGGCAAAGTATGAGAAAAAGCAGAGGAATGGGAGATGGAATGTCATGAGTGAGGAGTAAGTGGACTTGCTATCGCAAGTACAGTTTAAGTGGAATGTAGATTGTGCAAAGGGCAGAATTATATAATATAGAAAGACTCATTTGATTCAAATTGTGAAGGGGCTTAAATATTAAATAGAGAAGATTGTTTTTGGTCTAGAGGCAAAAGAGAAACAAGGAAGACTATTAAACTGATGAGGGTAGGGTGAGTTGTGTGATAATATCTGTGCTTGAAGATTAGATTTAAAATTTTACCTTTGGTAGCTGGGTGGATGTTGGATTACAGAGAGTGAGTTTATAGCAAGGAACTCAATTAGAAAGCCATTTTACAATAGTCCAGGTGAAAGTGAGAGATGTACAGAAATATAATCTGGAAAGCATGACAATTAATAAGTTGTATGGGGTCAGGGAGAGTGAGAAATCAAGGATGACTTGAGATTACAAAATTGGCTGACTAAATTGGTGGTAGTACCCTTGGCAGAAACAGTAAATCAGGTCAGAAGAGAAGTAGGGTGTTTGGGGGGAAGGATATTGAGTTCTGTTTTGGATATATTGACTTCGAGATATCTATGGACACTAATTCAGAATTTCTAATAAGCTATTGGTGTTATGAGACTGACCCATGAGAGAGAACAGGGTCAGATACATAGATTTGCAAAGTATCTTCAAAGCGAAGGTCATTGAATCCATAGAAACTGATTCTGACATGCAGCAGAGAATGTAGAGAGACAAGAGAAGAGGGCATACAACCCAAATCATTTGATCTCTATGATGGGTTACACAAAAATAAGTTAAGGATCGTAGGTTTCTCTCTCCTCTACCATGATGCAGAAATGATAAATTTATACTGTTAAAAAAACCCAAAACACTGCAAAAGCTTGATAATCATGTGTACTTACTGTTTTTGAAAGTGTAATATTTATTCGATGATAGGGCTTTAAAATTCTTTCTCATTTTTACTTCAATTATGATGAGTTTCCTAATTGGTATTTATGGCTGGAAGTGAGCATTGGGACCATTAATATTTGTAGGGTAGGAAATAAATGTTCATTTAGCAAAGGAAGTTGAAATCAGAGAAGTAGGAGGAAATCCACAAGTGAGTAGTATCATGGAAGCCAAGGGGTGGAAGAGGAAGAGGTGGTCAATAATTTCAAGAGTGTGTAGACATCAAGCATTTATCTATTAAACAATATTAACCATTGAATCAGTAGTCTCATTTAAGTCTTCAAAGGAAAGAGGGAAATGAAAGGTGGCAGCAAAAAAAAAATAAACAATACAGGAAAATAGTTTGAAGGGCTAGCAGGATTAAATGATGATTCTTTAAGGGTGGGAGAGACTTAGGCATGTTTATAGAGAGAGGGAAAAAAAAAACACACCAAAAAGTAGTAGATAGAGAAAGGAAAAATAGGGAAAGAATGAACAAGTGGTACACATTCATGAAGTTTCCTCTTTTCTTTACTCAGAGTCTTCTAACATTTTGAACAAAATTCCCAGAAAACACAGTCACTTTTACCCCCATCATTTTCTCTGCTCCAGTATGGTACCATTAATGCACAGTACTCTGAAGTACACAATGAGAATCATAAAGAATGCTACATTTCAGCGATAAGTAGCAAATATTTCACACATCACTAATATGAAACAAACAAAAAGTAAGTCAACTAAAATTTATGGGTTTTTTTTAGGCAATTGGGGTTAAGTGATTTGCCCAGGGTAACACAGCTAGTAAATGTCAAGTGTTTGGTCTGAGGCCACATTTGAACTCAGGTCCTCCTGACTTCAGGGCTGGTGCTCTATCCACTGTGCCACCTAGCTGCCTCTTAAAATTTGTATCATTCAATGCACCTCAGAGTAAAAGCCACCAAGTTTGGACTCTTCTAATTTGAAATTTTTGATTACCAGACTGAGATGAATGAAATTTTCTTTTTATTATGCAGGAAAAATATAAGAAAATGAATTAATATAACTAAAGCACAGAAGATATTTTGAACTAAATCATGAAAAGAAAAAAATTAAGATCTTGTAATTTGTATTTTCTAACAAATGAATATTATTAATTCAAATGTGTTTTAAAATTTAGAAACATTATCAGTTATCTTGAATTGTATGTACACTACTCAAAAACAATAAAAAACAATCTACTTAAAATATTCTACAGGGAAAAAATTCACTAATTGAGATGGATTCTCTATAATTTATACAAAATAATCAAGGTTTATGAATTGTTTATTCATTTTTCTCTCCAAGTACCATATCTGGACAAAATATTTAATCTTAATATTTTTAATCTTTAAAATACTGCATGTTCTTTTGTTGAAATCTTTCCAAATTATGAGGTAAGGCTATATAGACATGGGCCTATTCTCCCCTATTTAGTGACCACATTCATTACCCTTATGGTGATCTTGTAAATAAAAGGGTTGTCTATTTTTATAAGCTTTTTTATAAATTATTTATTTTATAAGCATTGATTACCTCTCCTTCTACCACCTCTCTCTCTGAATGAACAATAAAAAAAAATGAAAAAAAAACATCCCCTCATAACAAATATACATATTCTAGAAAAACAAATTTCCACCTTGGTCATATGCAAAGAAGTATAGAACTATCCATTTCACTCTCATACTAGGACAATGGAAGACATCTTTTCTCCAGTTTGGAAATCTTTTTTTTTCCCTTAAACTCTGGGAGGTTAAAGAGGTGCTAATGCTGATTAACAGGAAAATGAGGAGATGTGAGCATGGGGAGATGTTTCTAGTTAGCCCCCATGGGGGGGAAAGAGGAGGAGGAGGAGGTTATGTATATTTCCAATGAATTCTGATTTTATTAAATATATTTACATAATTTGCAGAATGTGTGAGGATTGTATAAAGTACTTCTTTAGGGTGGTTGTTCCATGATTTCTGCAATTTTGAATCTATGAATTTTTAACAGTTTTTTTTCCTTTAAAAATATTTGATGACTTAAGTTGCTTTGTGAGACTATTGTGAGAAAGATAGAGGTGGATGACTAGAGACACCTCTTCCTTGAGAATAATTGTAGGGAAATATCACTTCTAAAGAAAACCATGATTTAAAAAATAGCATGTCATAGTGATTGCCTAAGCTACTATGCCTTGTTTTGTGTCTTTGAAATAAAGTCAGCTCCATTGGCGTATTTATTTTATTGACTAATAGTACTTTAGCATCCTTTAGTGTTACTGTAGTCTAACTTTTTAATTAAGCTGGAGAGTTTAGAGAACAGAATTAAAAAAAAAAACAACAACAAGCTTTTCAAAGAACTCTGGGAATATCAGTGCCCAACAAAACAATAATCCAGCTGCTAGCACAGCTCTGGCAGGACCCCTCTAGAGGAGGAACCCTTGCAGAGATACCACCTGTCAACTACCTCTACAGAAGTTTTTGGTCCTGCTTCCTCAGCGGCCCAATCTTATGAAAACCTAGAAAAGGAAGTCCTTGTCACTTTCAAGTGGTTCAAATGAGAAACAGAAATGATTTTATTAATGGAAATGATATTAAAGGAAGTCTGATACTCTCTGCTTTGCCACTTCACCTTAAAGACATTTGGTCTTTCCATCTGACTAGCATCTGAAACCTCCTCATTGTCTCTCCTATGAAAATGTGAGCTCCTTACTAATAACAAGCATTAGTGCTTTAAGGTTTGCTAAGAGCTTTATTATTTCATTTTATTTTATCTGTGCTCCCTGAGAACTGAACTATCTTGCCTTGTATGCCCAGAATAAAGACCAGTTCTTTGAAAATTATAAATGCTTAATAAACGACTTTTCATTCATTCATCTTTGACTTCTTTCTGAACAAATCTCACATATGGATATTTCTTGATTTTGTGTTTCTAGCTGTAAAATTTAACACCTTTTCTTCTAAGACTCTCACAAGACTTCACTGTTAACAGCCATGTAAAACAAATTGAATTTCAGACAAAGGTCTGAAAGAAATTAGGACTGGCTTCAAGGAATTCAGGCTACAGAGAGAGAAGAATTTCAATAGAAAGTAGAAGTATAGTATGAATTGGATATACTTTACTAAAGCAGACTGCTCTGACTTTCATGATGCCAGACCACTGAGATAGAGTTTCATGGAGGTACTGTACCTCTTCCAGTCTGTACCCTCTAATCTAATTGCCTTCTGGGAGGGTATATTTTACCTACTGCTCTTTTCTACCCCTTAAAAAAGTTTTCATTTGTTTGCTTATTTTTTGCCTGATGTCTCCACTTCCTCTTTGGTATTTTTTCCTTAACCCCTTGCATCTTTCATGGTTTAGTGGATTACATTCTGGATTTGGTATCAGGGACATTAGGGTTCAAATCTTGCCTTTGCCCTCTGACATTGGCAAGTCACTTAACTCTTCTGAACCTCAGTCACCTTATTTGTAAAATAGAGATAATAAAATGTACTGCCTAGAGTATGAAGCAGATAGAAAGATGACTTAAGAGCCAGGCAGAACTGGTTGTGTGACTTCGGGCAAATCACTTAAGGTTTCAATAATCTAGGTATCTCAGATTCTAAATTGGAGAGAAAGTTGGTAGAGGGAGTTTCCATATCAGAGCATTTTCTATGTCAACATGATCACATAATCTCTATGTCTACCTATAGCACACATCTTAGAGTGTTGTTGAAAGGTTCAAATGAGATAATGTATACAAAATACATTTCAAAACTTTTTGAGTTTTATTAATATTAGTTACCATTAGGAGTGAGCTGTAAATGCTTAATATTTCTCCTTCCCCACAGATACATTCAAGAAATACTTTTAGAGGGAGTGGAACCAAGATGGCAGAGTAAAAGCAGTGACTTGCTTGAGCTCTCCCCAAACCCCTCCAAATACCTATAAAAATGACTCTAAACAAATTCTAAAACAGCAGAACCCACAAAAAGACAGAGTGAAACATATTTCCAGCCAAAGACAGCTTGGATGGTTGATCAGAAAGGTATATTGCGCCTGGTGGGGAGAGGAGCGAGAGTTTGGCATGGGTGGGCAGGCCGCAGCAAAACTGGACCAGGCCTCAGAGGGCTGAATCGTGGGAAGCTGTGGTGATTTCCAGGCTTCTCAACCACTGAACACCAAAGACAACTTAGAAGGTCAGTGGGAAAAGTCGGTTTCTGCAGTGGTGAGAGAGAAGGACAGTGGGATTCTAGTCCCATTCCCTGAGCTTGGCACCAGGGCAGTGGCTGCCTCCTGAGCTTCTGCCCCACAGACTGAGAGGGAATCAAGTGACTGATCAGAGGGGGGACTGCAGGAATCTCTCTGTTGGTGCAGGATTCTCTTGCTTTGCCCGTGATTGAATCTGGGTCATAGTTCTGGAGGTGGTCCTGGGGCAAGGAGGAGCACTGGTGTGGTGGAGCTGGTAGTGGCTGTGGAGAGGAAATTCTCACAGTTCAAAGACAAAAAAGAGTGCTTGTGGTCACTCATAGAGCAGAGCACAGGCCAGGAAAGGAGTAAACACTTTACCCTTGATCATAGCACCTTGGAAGAACTGAAAATGTACAGGTCCCTAGAAGTATCTCTGAAACAGCTGCACAAAACCCCTGAAGCTTGGGACATTCTCCACATTGGAAACAGTCCCCTACCTTAACATAGAGTTTGTAACTCAAGTAATTGGCTAGGACCATGAGCAAGCAGTGCAAGAAGAGTCAGACTATATTATCTTACTTTGGTGACAAAGAAGATAAAAACATACATTCAAAAGAAGACAATGAAGCCAAAGCTCCTACATCCAAAGCCTCCAAGAAAAATATGAATTGGTCCCAGGCAATGGAAGAGCTCAAAAAGGATTTTGAGAAGCAAGTAAGAGAAATAGAGGAAAAACAGAGAGTGATGCTAAAGGAGACCCAAAAAAATACTGAAGAAAATAACACCTTAAAAAATAGCCTAACCCAAATGACAAAAGAGGTCCAAAAAGCCAATGAGAAGAATGCCCTACAAAGTAAAATTGGCCAAATGGAAAAGGAAGTTCAAAAGCTTACTGAAGAAAATACTTCCTTAAAGATTAGAATGGAGAAATTGGAAACTAGGGACAATTTGAGAAATCAAGGCACTGTAACACTAATCCAAAAGAATGAAAAAATAGAAGAAAATGTGAAATATCTCATTGGAAAAACAACTGACCTGGAAAATAGATCTGTGAGAGAGAACTTAAAAAAATATTGAACTGTCTGAAAGCCATGATCCAAAAAAAAAAAAAAAAAGAGCCTAGACATCATCTTTCAAGAAATTATCAAGGAAAACTGCCCTGATATTTTAGAACCGTAGGGTAAAATAGAAATCGAAAGAATCTACTGATGACCTTCTGAAAGAGATCCCCAAAGGAAAACTCCTAGGAATATTGTAGCCAAATTCCAGAATTCCCAGGTCAAGGAGAAAATATTTCAAGCAGCCAGAAACAATTCAAGTATTGTGGAAACACAATCAGGATAACACAAGATTTTGCAGCTTCTACATTAAAGGTCTGGAGGGCATGGAGTATGATATTCTGGAGGGCAAAGGAAATAAGACTACAACCAAGAATCACCTATCCAGCAAAACTGAGTATAATCCTACAGGGTTAAAAGTGGTAATTCAATGCTATAGAGGACTTTCAAGAATTCCTGAGGAAAAGACCAGAGCTGAATAGAAAATTTGACTTTCAAATACAAGACTCAAGTGAAACATGGAAGAGGCAAACAGGAAAGAGAAATCATAAGAGACTTATTATGGTTGAACTGTTTACATTCCTGCATGGAAAGATGCTATTTGTAACTCATTAGTCATTTGTCAGTATTAGGGTAGTGGGAGGGAAAAAATTATATGTATGTATAGATAGATAGTTAGAGGGCACAGGGTGAGTTGAAGATGAAGGGATGAAATCTGGAAAATAAAATTAAGGGGTGAGAGAGGATTATACTGGGAGAAAGAGAAAGGGACAAGTAGAATGAGGTAAATTATCTCACATGAAACAGACAAGAAAAGGCTTTTATAGTGGAGGGGAAATGGGGGAAGGTGAGAGGGTGTGAGTGAATCTTATTCTCATAGGATTTGGCTTAAGGAGGGAATAACATACACAATGGAGTATGGAAATCTCTCTTACCCTACAGGAAAATAAGGGGGGGGGAGGGGACAAGAGAGCAGGGGGTTGATAGAGGAGTGGGCAGATTGGGGGAGGAAATAATCAAAAGCAAACACTTCTGAGGAAGGACAGGGTCAAAAGATAGAATAGAATAAATGGGGGGTAGGATAGGATGAAGGGAAATATACTTAGTTTTTCCTATGGAAGTGTTTTGCATGACTGCACATCTATAACCTGTATCTAGATGCTTGCTTTTTCAATGAAGGTGGGTGGTGAAGGAGGAAGGGAGAGAATTTGTAACCCAAAGTTTTAGAAACACATGTTAAAATAAAAAAAAGAAATACTTTCAAGTTTAATCTGAATTATAAACACTTTCTTTATTATTTATTAGTCTAGAAATTATAAAAAAAATCAATAAACTGAGCTCTGATTTGTAGCTTGGCATTTCACAAGTATGGATGCTCACACTGAAAATTTAACAATCAGCTTTCATGAGCTGGTTTGAACTGAATCCAGCACATCCCTGCTACCATTACTCTGAAATTTGTTCCTCTAAACTAACTAGTAACTTCCTTCGTTTCGTCATCCAGAAATCCAGTGGTCTTGTTTCCATTCTCATCCTTCTTATCCTCTTTGGAGCATTTGACATTGCTGACTATCTCTCCTTCTGGACAACAGTACTTATGTTGTTGATGTTTGGAACCCAAAAATAAATCTTTATCTATTTCATTTCATCTTTTTTTGATTTGATGCACTTTTCTAGCCCAGTATGAAAAGTTCTTTGGATCTTAACTGTCATCTTTTGTGCTAACTATTTCTCCAAGCTTTCTTCCTAGAATATCAAATGAAGATTTTCTCTCATTTTAGCCTTGCTTAAATATTTCTACTGTTTTTATACTATTAGATTTGTAGATTTTCATCACAGTTGTATGTTTTTCTGACATAAATGCTACTTTATTAACCACTAGAAAATTCATCTCCTTCTACTACCTGGGAGTATTAGGCATTGATTGGCTAGAGCTACAGAAGCCTGCAATCTGATTGGAATCAGGGAAGCTCAGATATAATGCTTAGACCTAGGGTTTGTCACATTTATATTAGTACCTAGTCAACAGCCTGAGTCAGAGCTTCCTTGCAGTTATCAAGCTCACAGGCCTTACTGGTGTTCCCAAGTCAAGGGGAGGAGGTACCCAAAGACATATCAGAGCCAGTTAGGGGTAGGGCAATGCCTGATGTTGCAATAAAAATCCTGAAGTCTCAGAAGCAGGTTGTATCAGGCACAACTTTGAAGATACTTCTGGTACTCAGCTTCATCTCCTAATATCATACAGTCTCTTCTTCCCCCTTTCCCCTGCCCCTGGCTTAGCATAGTGCCTGGCATATAGAGAGTGCTTAATAAATGTTTTTGACTGATTGGTTGGTTTACAACCTAAAGTCTGTTCTCCAGGTTCCTAATTCTACCTTAGCCCCTTGGATTTTGGTTCTAAGCAGCCCTACTTTCTGGCCTACCTTTACTTGCATCTTAATTTCTTCCCTGACTTTTCTCCTAACTTCTAAGCCCTCCTAGAGATGATATTATGGTCTTCCATATCTGAACAGATACCCAACAGGGTTTAGTTCTACTGCAACTCATAACTCCTAAGCTCAAATGATCAAAAAGCCTGAGTCTCCATAGCAGCAGGTATCATAAATGTGAACCACCATGCTGGCCCTGGGGACTCAGATTTGAAACCACAGTATCTTTTCTCCCTCATCCATCATTTCCATTCTATTATCTGTCTTAGCAGTTTTATTTCTTCAACATTTTTGTATTCATTCTCTTCCTTCTCCTCACACTGCTACCACCCCAGTTTAGGCCCTTATGACTTCTCATTCAGATCATTGTGATTATTTTCTTTCATGCTGAAAGAGGAAAAAAATGCCATCAGTATGCCAGGGTCAAGGTAGTGTGTCTGACTGAGGCTGATCAGATCACTATGAGCTCAGAAGGCTCTACCACAGGTTGGGCACAAATAGTTCATATGAACATTGCATTGGCGATGTCTTTAAATTTGTGCATCTCATGTTTATTTTGAGCTACTGCAATTCTGCTTTACTCATAGAGCTCAGTGTCTTCTTTGATATAGGCACAACATGTTGGGTGGTCCTATTCCAGTGTCTCCTATGTCTCACAATCAATGCCAAAGTTCTTCAGAGAGACCTTGACAGTGTCCTTATATCGCTTCTTTTGACCTCCATGTGAGTGCTTGTGTGAGTTCTCTGTAAAATAGTATTTTAGGCAAATGTATATTTGGAATTTAAACAATGTGGCCAGCCCATTGCAATTGTGCTTTCTGCCATAGAGTTTGAATGCTTAGCTCTTCAGCTTGAGAAAAGACCTCAGTATCTGGTACCTTATCTTGCCAGGGGATCTTCAGAATCTCTTTTAGACAATTTAAGTGGAAGAGATTCAGTTTCCTGGAATGGTACTGATATACTACCCAGGTTTCATAGGTATACAACAATGAGATCAGCACAACAGCTCTGTAGACCTTCAGTTTAGTAGACAACCTAATAGCTCTTCTCTGGCACACTTTCTTTTGGAACCTACCAAACACTGAGCTACTTCTGGTAATGTATGTGTCAACCTCATTACCTATGTGTGCATCCTTGGAAAGTACACTACCAAGGTAAATGAACTTATCCACAGTATTCAATATTTCTGTATTGCCTGTAACTAATGGTTCCATGTATGGATGGTGTGCTGCTGGCTGGTAGAGAGTATGTTTTCTTTTCTTAATTGTCAGGACAAAATTAGCACAAGTGACAGAGAAGTGATCCATACTTTGGAGCATTTCAGACTCAGAGGCTGCATTGAGTGCCCGATCATCTCTGTGAACAAAAATTTGCACACCAACTCTGCCTCTACTTTAAACTTGTCTAGCAGCCTTTTTAAGTCAAATAATTTACTGTCAGTGTAGTAGCTAACCTTGATGCTGTTTTTGTCTTTGTTGAAGGTGCCTGACAACATCACTGAAAAAGATCATGCTAAAAAGGATGGGAGCAAGTCCACAACCCTGCTTCACTCCATTGGTGACTGGGAAAGTATGAGAGCATTGTCCATTATCCAGAACAAGTGTAAGCATGCTGTCATGAAAGTGGCATACAATACTGATGAACTTCTTTGGGTAACCAAATTTTGCTATGATCTTCCATTAGTGCTCATGACTGATAGTATCAAAGTTCAGATTGGTGAATGTTGTGTATAGACCTCTGTTCTGTTTCTGGCATTTCTCCTGGAGTTGTCAGGCAGCAAACACCATGTCCACCTTTCCTCAACTCTTTCTGAAGCCACACTGACTCTTGGGTAAATGACCATCTTGAAGGCAAAGAATCAGACTATTGAAAAGGACCCTGGCAAGAATCTTGCCATCAATGACTAAGAGAGAGAGAGATAACCCTATGATTGTCACAGGAAAATCTATTTCCTTTACCTTTATATAGATGGACAATGGAGGTATCCTTGAACTCCTATTTCCTCTTCCTAAATGATCTTCCTATTTCTAGTCACTCCTCTTTATAGACAACTCTTCAAAAAACTGCCAAGACAATTTTCTTAATGTCCACAAGTGATCATGTCACTCCCCTGCTCAGAAAACTTTAATGGCTCCCCATTGCTTATAAAATAAAATACAAGTCTTTATCTAAGAACGTAAACCCTAAACAACATGGCCCTAAGTGTGGTGCAGGAGAAAGCGTACCAGATCCATAATCAGAGAACCTTAGTTCAAATTCCAACTCTGATATTTGCTAATTGTGTGAATTGGGGCAAGAGAAATGTAAGATAGCCCCTTCTCTCCTCCTCCCCCCGTTCTTAGTTTTCTCATGTGCAAAATGAGGGATTTGGACTAGAATGCAGAAAATTCTTCTAGTTCTGTGTCTAAGATCCTACCTTTTTATCTTTATTTTATAACATTCTTTTTCATGTGGTTTCTCAGCATAACTAGATTACTAGTCCTTTCCTCAGTTTCACATGCCAACACTTGTGTCTCTGTATTCATGCAGGCCATCCTCCATGTCTGGAATTCATTCCTATCCCACATCTACTTCTCAGAACTTAGTCTGGGACTACTGTCTTATTATAATGGGAATTTTGGATTTCCTGCCACTCCTTTCTCATTCTTTGTCTTTCTTGTCTCTGAGGGCTTTCAAAAATGCTGAGCATATGGCTCTTGGAGACTGTTTGACCTGCCCTCTTTTCTTTCCTAATCTTGTGAAATTTTGCATAAGTCAGGGAATTAGTAGTGGTGAATAAATTCTGATAAACCTCATGGGGATCTGGCAGCATGGAATAATAATAATAACTGACATTTTTATAGCCCTTTAAATTGGTAAAACATTACATACCTTAACACAATTTAAGTTACAGAAATTCCTTTATGTCGATATGATGGTTATTATTATTCCCATTTTACAGATGTGAAAAATGAGCAGCAGAGAGGTTAAGTGATACCCTTGTTTACAGAATTAGGGTCAGAGATGGGTTTTGAGGCCATGTCTTCCTGACTACAGATCCAATATTTTATCCACTATACCACACTTCAACTCAATAAAGAGGGCAAAAGGATGCCCTAAATATTAGTTTGTTTTGTCAGGATTCCTGAATCCTAATCATGCCTTGGATACTTATTAGCTGTGTGCTCATGAGCAAATCTTTTAACCTCTCAAGGTCAGTTTCCTCATCTGAAAAATGAGAATATTAATATTTTCACTTCCTAACTTAGAGAGATATAAAGAAAGTGTCAATGTAAACCTTAAAGTGCTATATAGATCTATTATTACCAATTCTATTCACCCCCCAAGTCCAAAGCAAACTATTTTATTTATTCCACTGTGGCCTTTGAACTCCAACTCTGTTTTCAACTATCTTCCCTGTATCCTGGAACCTGTCAACAAAAATTCAAACTGACTCTCACTTGAAACTAGCATTCCCCAAAGACCACAGTTCATTTCAATTCTCTCTATTCATAGATAGTAATTCTTCTCGTTCTACAGAGTCACAGGTCCAGGAAGATGGCTTGACATATTCCTTGTTATCATTGTCATTTCCAAAATATTCCTCTACCACCATCCCTTACTGACTTTTCCTCTGTAGAAGTACGTACAGTTTGCATACCTCATTCTTTCTCCATCCTTATTGCTGCCTTATACTGATATCTAGTTCATCTCCCCAACTTTTCCAAATGTTTTCAACGTAGTGTCTTACAGTCTTCCTTTCTACTTCATTGGCTGCTGTTATCTTGTAGGACTTCAGAGATCTTATTCATACTCTCTAATAATGTAAGTCTATAATTTCTCAAGCCTCCTCACCTCTAGGTGTCTTTCTTTACCCTCTGTCAGGAATATACTGACATGATCATATCTAAAACCTTACCACCACTCAGAATTTTACCACCTGCAGGACATTGTGTTGTTCAGTCATTTTCAGTTGTGTCTGACTCTTCATGACCCCTTTTGAGGTTTTCTTGGCAAAGATCTTGGAATAGTTTGCCATTTCCTTCTCCAGCTCATTTTACAAACAAGGAATCTGAGGCAAACAGAGTTAAGTGACTTACCCAGGGTCATACAGCTAGTAAGTGTTGGAGGCTGGATTTGAACTTGGGAAAATGAGTCTTCCTGACTCCAGGTCTAGCATTCTATCCACTGTGTCACAACCTTTCTTCAGGAGACAAAACTTTAAGATTTTTCTTGACTACAACTTCTTATCTTTCTGCCTCTCATCCTTACTCAAGCTCTAAACTAAGTCTTTGATCTTATGATTTCTGATCTCAAACTAAACTCATTTTCTTCACCTCACTCTGCTTCCCCCAAGCAGGTTCTGTCTCCTTGACTCCTTATCTCTGGCAATACTATTCACCTTAACTCTCATGTTTATCACCTTAGAATTATTTTTGACTCTTCTATCACTCAATTTCTATTCCTAATTATTGACCAGGTCAAGTTGCTTCTATCTCTTCATTATCTTTTATATTTGTTTCCTCTTCCATTCCCATTGTAGGTACTCTTGTGAATAGGAAGCAGTATGATGAATTGGCAAAAATATTGAATTTGGAATGAGAATAAATTGATATGAATCTGAACTCCATCACTTATTACCTTAGTGACCTTAGTTAAATCTCTTCCCTTCTCTGGGCCTCATTTTTTTTTCTTCTGTGAAATGAGGGTATTGACCTAGATGACCTATGTAGTTCTTTCTACCTTTAAAATCCTATGATCCCTCACTATTGACTTCTTAGATCATTGCAGTAGCTTATTAATATGTTTTTCAGTCTCAACTTTTATTTCCCTTCCATTTTCCATCATTACTAATGCCAAAAATAATATTTCTTAATTATTGTACTGCTTATTTATCTTTTCAATAATATTCAGTGGTTCTTATTGCCTAAAAAGTTAAACTCAAGATTCTTTTCTTGGAATGGCATCCACAATCTGGTGCCACCTTTCCTTTTCAAATGTACTTATCACATTATACTTCTCTATACAGTCTAGAGTTATACACCTTAGACTTCTCCTGGCCTTGTGAAACACTCCTTATGCTATTATACCACTACCATTTTCATCTTGTAATACATATGCCTAGAATATCTTCTCTTTCTTCACCTGTCAAATTTCTAGCCATCTTTTAAAAACAAATTTAAATGCCACCTCCTTCATGAAGACTTCCCTGATTTTCACTTTGGTCATGACTTTCATCCTTGGGCCTAAAATATAACTCTCTTTGATACCTCTCTAATTCAAATGACATTAAATAGTCTATATTATAGTTGTATATTTTTATATCTTATTCCCAACTGTACTAGACTCTTTTATGGTTGATGAAGAGAAGAGACATGCATTATTTAAATGTTGTATGTACTAGCATGTAACACAGTGCTCTGCACACAGAGGGGGACCAGTTAAGGGAAGGTCAATAAAAAACAAAATTAAATAATATTCACTTTTTATAAGGTCTAATTTCTAAAGTTTATTTTAAGGTAATCATTACTCTCTTATGTCTATCAGGTTTTCAAAGTCTTTGAAAACTTCCACTTTAGGGCCTCAGTAGATGGTGAACTATGTCATGGAGAGAAGCTTACTCAATAGTCTATCTCTTAAACATCCTAGGGTTTAACTGAATATTACTTTCTTAAGGACAAAGGAAACTAATTCTTTCATGAGTCACTTCCAGAGCTTGCTGGATAACATATTTGTTAGCCAAATATTGAGCAAATTATTTGATTCACAGAAGTATCTGCTTATGGAAACTGTAAGGAACATTTTTATTATGTTCAACTTCCTGCCCCTTGGTCCCAGGGCCAACAATATACAGCAGCTTTATTGCTGGATTTGTTTCTGGTCAATATGGAGACATTCCTCTCTTTTGTAATTGGTATATATCACTTGGGAGCCAAATACCACTTTTTCAAAGTCTAACAGTCTTGAAGATCTTTTGTTACTGCAGCTTTACTTGTTGAATTTTTTTTTAACTTGGAAATATAACAATGAGAAGTTGGCTTCTGTTCCAGTTCTCATTAGATCATTATTTTGCAAAGCTGTGAAAATGAGGCGAGTACTCCTTGGATGCTATCAACTGTGTCATTGTGCATATCTCCTGCATGTATGGCCTTGTTCTTACTTCTCTGATACACGGAGCCTCTTTCACATAGTTCACACTTAAAGTATTTTTATTGAGATGAAATGGACTGAATTGAATGTGGCTGTGACTATTAGAGCTATTTGGTAATACTAATCTGAATAACGCTCCTGATATATATTTACTGAGTTGAAGATTCCTTTCCTTTCCATGGGTATTGCAAGAAAAGGAGAACACTAACTATTTTTGGGAGGATCAGGATCATAAAGTTAGATCTGGAAGGAGCCATCAGGCCTACTATCTTCATTTTACAGAAGAGGAAACTAAGGCTTAGAGAAATTGATGTCCCCAATATAATTTTTCTTCCCCTTTGATTCTGAGTTAGTTTACCCTGATTCATAGCTAAGTGAATATACCAAGTCAGGTCTCTTTTCTCTCACCCTTACTCCAGGTCCTTGGTTACTTTGTTAAGAGAATAACTGATAGGAGTTTGGCCAGACTTTCTATTTGCCTCAGTCACTGGTGACTGAGAAATTCTTTTATTTTTAATTAATCATGCATTTTATGTTATCAAATTGTTCTGCTTTCATTTAGAACATATTTGAATATATTTAAATTATCATCTGAGAAAACTCATTTCTTAGTAATGGCACCTTTTTGTGTTCTTGGTTTCTTAGAATTCTATTTTTAGTTTAGTTTTTTTTATTATGCAATGTTGTGTTCTTTTTTTCCCCTGCTTAATTATATTTCACAGCTTACAAAGTGAGCAGACTCTTTACATATTAAGATAAGAAAGAAAAATTTCTTTTAGGTGAGAGATTACTTTCAAAATTAAGGATTCTTAAAATTTGTTTTCTGATACAAAAATAATTATTTTTGAAATGGCTTCAAGGAAATGTCTTCTGTAAAAATTTATGAAACATGGTGTATGATTTTGAGGAAATGCTACTGTACTATAAGAAATGACGAGCTTGGTGATCTTAGAAAAACATGGATTGATTTACATGATATAATGAAGAGTTAAACTGAGCAGAACCAAGAGAACTTTGTATACAGTAATAGCAACATTGTTTTAAAAATTTGAGTAAGTCATTTTAACTATTATAAACGTCCAAATTAATTACAAAGGACAGATGAAGGAAGATGATATTTCCATCCAGAGAAAGAACTAATAAATAGAATATGATTTTACACACATACACACACACAAACACACACATACATACATATATACATGTACCTATTTGTCTCTAATGGTAGTCATCTCTAGGGTGGGATAGAGGAAAGAAAAAAAGGAAAAAAGAAATTTACATGATAACTTTATTATATATTTAAAAGGAATAGCAAGTTTTTGATAATAAATTTATAATTTCACATGCAATCATCTTTTTTCATTATATTATATTATGGGAATACTTGTTTTATTCAGTAAATTAAAAATACAAAAAAATTTCAAATGTGCCATTGTACATAAATCCCACATAATTATTTTCTCTATTTTATTCTAAGGACAAGTATATTTAGATATGTATTAATGCACTGAAAAGTTCTCAGAAATCTCTGTAAGATATTATCATGACATCAAGTGCTCTTTTTCACCAAGCCCAACCATGGCTGGTCCTGGGAATGAGTAGGGAGACAGATAGGGAGCACAGACAGTAACCATGGTTGAGTTGGTCTTAAGGTGTATGAATTGAGGGATAGGTGCTACTGACTATATCACAGTGGGGACAGAGGTGCAAAGCTTGCATGGAGTCATTCATCAAAACTTTCAGAAGTCAATCTATGTCCTTAGGAGTGAAAGAAAAATTCTTTCTCTCAGGGTATTCACTAGGAAATTATTATGACTGAGGAAAACTTGAGCTAAATCCTGGCAGGTATAAAGTCACATGTCAACAACTTGAAAACACTTGGAACTACGCTTTTCTTACTAGTCTGATCCACATGCTTGAGATGCTGGGTACTGTCTTGGGCTTGCCTCCCCTCTGAGCTTGGTAAGTCAATAGTACCTTTGTAGACAGTGTCAAACATGTTACTGTTCCCAGCTCCATAATTCCCATACTGCTTATACAGAGGCCAGGCTCCAGTGGAATTCCTCTATAAACTTTGCAGTAGTAATGTGGTGTGTGGGCTCCAATGTCCTTTCACCTAACCTATAGCTAATCTATTTAACCAAGAATTTTATTTCAAAAGTTCAAGATCTCCTATGTAGTAAGCTCCTTCTGCTTGTTCAAATGCTGAATTGAGTCATTTAAATTCAACAAATACTGTTTTATAAAATGGTGTTAGTTCAAGTGGTATAGATACAATTTAAGAGTGGCCTGTCATAATAGCCATCAGTATTATTCCAGATATATCCAAGGTGCATAATCCTAAAAGAGAGGCCATAAAAATGACAGCTTCCATGATTTGAAATTGTCCTGTGGACTGACCATCCAAGTTTTTGGATTGCCTGTTCTATAGATACGCTATATGGTAATTCATCCAGGAATACTTTCTCCTATGGTGTGCTAAAATCTATTGCTTGTAAGTGATTTAAACCATTTGAAAAGTATCATTTGATTTGAGCTACTTCTCATTATTCAAAGCATTTTTTTTTAATAATCAGGTATGACAGTGTGGGAGATGAATTTCAGGAATGTCATTTATAGAATATATAACTGGCATGGGATGAAATGTTCTGTCCAGATGAATGGAGGGAGGGAGTTATTATAACAAAAGTCTTGTCTTAGTGGTAGTATATGTAGCTTCAGAGCTATATTGATCCAGTGTTCTGTTGCTTTCCTTCAAACACCCATTAGATTGGTAGGGTTGAGTGATGGAACGGTTATCTTTTACCTGAAGAACACTGAATAGTGCTAAATGGGAAACAAAATAAGCATTATAGATGCCTCATAGTCACAGTTAAATATAGTTCAAGTTCAGCTTATCTTGGTAAACATACATCAAAGTAGACAAAGAGAATGTGACATGTGCTTAGCTCCTTTATGAACAGGAGTTCATTAGTTCCTCAATAGTTCCATTGACTAGTGAAAAGTGGAAGGGAGCCATCTTGGACAGTGGGTCTTTGATAGCCAGAATGATGCTGACCCCTAGGACAGTGACAGGACTACAATAAATCTAGTGTCATGGCCATGAGAGACAGTCTCCAACAAGTTTTGATAAAGCCTCTAGCCATCTTTGTGTCTTCTCCAATAATTCCTTAGAACAGGCTGATGCCTTATTGCATTGGATACATAAATATATTGTAGTAGTGGCCACAGGAACTCCTGGGGAGTGCTTTGCATGAAGTCTTTTTATGTGTGTTATAGTATACATGTGGTATTTTATAATCTGTACTTTATAAAAATAAAAGTTCAGCACCACCCATTGGGCTTTGTGTGTGAGGTGACATATCATTCTGAGCATAGGTGGAGGCTCTCACTAGGTGATAATTCCCCTTTGTTTGTGAAGTCATTGTTCTTTTAGTAAGTAGTTATTCCAGTCTAACATAGAAACCTCAAGTCTCATGCCAGAGGATCCAGTGTAAAACTTCTATTTCAATTGTTGTTGTCACCCCAAACTCTGGCAGTTCAGTGCACCTACCCTTATAAGTATGTTATGGTAGTCTCATATTCTAGCTTCTAAGAGAGTATATTGACTCTTTGGTTACAACATTATTCTCAATCCATAACATAATGCATAGAGATGTGATACTAACTGATGAAGGAGAATGCCTTCCAAATCTGTGGTTGGATAAATCTCGAGGCAGTATGTTCTAGGAGATGTCTCATGTTTTTGTACCTGAGCAGCATGGTATACTGGATACAAGCTTACGCTGTCCCAAAAGACCAAATGGATTGAGTTTAAACCCTGTTTCTGACACATAAGGACTGGATGACTATAGACAAGTCAAGCCATTTAATCTCTAAATGTTCTAGCTGACTCCCTAAGATCATAATTGCAAAGAAGGGACTAGCACACACTGTGGAGAGAGTGTTTTCATGTCTGAGATTTCCCTATGCTATTGACATCATAGGCCCAGTCTCCATCCCTAACTCTTAATCTCATCATATGGGTTACCAGGAAATGTTTATTTATGAGCAAGTAATGATGGAGGGAGACACACTATCACAGTGAGAAATGACACCTGACAACCTGATGAGGAGAAAGGTGTCAGGAGAACTAAAACAAAAAAAAACTGAAAAATATCTTTCAAAGGTAATAGTCAGGAGTAAATTAATGTAGTTGCTTAAAATTAAGGATGTGCTGGAGCCAGATTGAAATAGCTAGAGAGAATCAATTATTAAAATTTCTGTGTGAGCATTTACACCTCAGAAATTGCCAAGTTACAAATCAAGCCTTGAGTTATTGCTTTATTGATTATGTAGACTCAAGAAAGTGATGAGAAGGGTTAATAATGAAGCTAAAACTCAAAAGTGTGTCATAGGGACTAGCTCAAAAAAGACTTTCAGGGAGGAATGGGAAGTCTCCAAGAAGAAGGTCATTAAGAAATAGGAAAGGAGAGATGAAACCAGAGTTTTCTGAATCAGAAAAGGTTCCTGTGGCAGATGGGGAGATGGGTAAGGAAACACAGGGAAGGGCACAGCTCTAAATATTCCCTGAGAAGATGGCTGCTTAGAGGCAGCAACCAGCTCAACTGTCTTAACATTCCCCTCAAAATAATGCTTCAAATAAAATTTTGGAGCAGCAGAGCCAACAATGTCTCAGAGGGAGACATTTTTCCAGCCTAAGACAACTAAGGAGGTCAGCAGTAGAGGTCTGTGACACAGGGGTGGGTGCTGGCCCAGAGCACAGCAAGAGCACCAAGGGTGGGCATTGGAGGCAGGAGCAACAAGTGGCACCAGTAGCAGAGGCTTCAGGAGCTCTCAGTCTGGAGATGGTAAGTCGGTCACAAAATGGGTCAGAAAGAGACTAAAGGGGACATATAGCCTTTGTTGGCACTGTGTACAGCTGGTACTGATTTGGAATACTGATGGTAAGTCACAAGGGAACAGGGGAACTGGTCACAGTTCCAAGGCTGAGAAAAGTGCTAGTGCTTGCAGTTGCAGGGGTTCAGGGCCCCTTCCTGGGTAAAGACCAGAGTACAGACTAGGAAAGCAATGAGCATATCTCTCCCAGGATCACGCTACCTTGGAAGCACTAAAAACCCTTGCAGACCCCCAGGACTAGCTCTGAAAATGGAATCAGAAAAAAAAAATCTGAAGCTTGGGACAGTACCACATACCCTAAGGTGAGCAGAGCCCAAATTTAACATAAAATTCAAAGTCAAGAAATAGGCTGGAAAAATAAGCAAACAGCAACAACAACAAAGAGAACTTGACCATAAAAAGCTACTACAGTGGCAGAGAAGACTAAGGAGACCAAGAAGAAGATAGCAATATGAAAATAGCTATAAACAAAGCCAAAAAAGCTAATTGTACTCAAACCCAATAAAAATTCCTGGAAGAGTTAAAGAAAGAGGGAAGAATGGTAGAAAAAAATTGGGAAAGGAAATGAGAGTGATGCAAGAAAATCATGAGAAGAAAATTAAAAGATGGTGGAAGAGGCACAAAAACACTGAAGAAAATAACAGCTTAAAGAGCAGAATCAGCCTAATGGTAAAAAAAGGCACAACATTCACTGAAGGAAAGATCTTACAAAGCAGAATTGGCCAAATGGAAAAACAAGATGCACAAAAGCTTACTAAAGAAAATAATTCCTTAAAAATTGGAATTTGGGCAAGTGGAAACTAATGACTCAATGAGATATCAAGAAAAAATAAAGCAGTGAAAAGAATGAAAAAAATAGAAAAATGAAATATATCATTGGAAAAACAACTGACCTAGAATCAAGGAGATATAATTTAAAAATTATTGTACTACCTGAAAGCTATGATCACAGAAGGAGCCTAGACATCATATTTCAAGAAATTATCAAGGAAAACTGCCCTGGTATCTAAGATCCAGAAGGTAAAATAAAAATTGAAAGAATCCACTGATCACCCCCTGAAAGAGATCCCAAAATAAAACTCCCAGGACTATTATAGTCAGATTCCAGAGCTCCCAGGTTAAAAAGGAAATACTTCAAGCAGACAGAAGGAAACAATTCAAATATTGTGGAGCCGCAGTAAAGATCACGCAAGATTTAGAGCCTTCCATGTTAAAAGAGTGGAGGGGCTTAGAATATGATATTCTGGAAGGTGAAGGAGCTAGAATTACAACCAAGAATAACTTACCCAGGAAAATTGAGTATAATCCTTAGGGGGAAAATTGATTTTTAATGAAATAAGGGACTTTCAGACATTCCTGAGGAAAAGACCTGAGCTGAATAGAAAATGTAACAATCAAAAACAACACTCAAGAGAAACATAAAAAGGTAAACATGAAAGAATAGTCATAAGGGAGCCAGAGTTAAACTGTTTACACTCCTATATGAGAAGATGATACATGTAACTCTTAAGAATTTTGTCATAATTAGGGCAGTTAAAAGGAATTTACATAGGAATAGGGCATTAGTATGAATTGATTATGTTGGAATGAGCTACAAAAAAATTAAGGGATGGAAAAAGCGGATGCTCTGAGAGAAGGAGGAAGGGAGATGTAGAATGAGGAAATTTTTCTCACATAAAAAGAGACATGCAATAAAGCTTTTATAGAGGAGAAGAAAATGGAAGACGGTGGTAGTGGGCAATGTTTGAACCTCGCTGTCATAAAAATTGGTTCAAAGAGGGAAGAATATATAAACACACTCAGCTGGATATAGAAATCTAAGTTAATGAATAAGGAAATTGAAAGGGAAGAGAACAACAGAAATGGAGGGGTATGATAAAAGTTAGGGCAGAGAAAGGGAGGCAGAGATTAGAAGCAAAAGAGACCTTTGAAGAGGGACAGCATAAAAAGAGATAAAAAAGAAACAGAAGAAAATGGGAAGGAGGGAAATACACAGTTATCTTAACTGTGAAAGTGAATGAAATGATCACACTCTTGAAATGGAAGCAGATAGCAGAATGGATTAGAAACCAGAATCCCACAATATATTGTATATAAGAGACACACTTGAAGCAGAAAGACACACACAGAATTAATTAAAGGGCTGGAGCAGAATATGATATGCTTCAGCTTAAGTAAAAAGAGAGAAGTAGCAATGATGATCTCAGATCAAGAAAAGCAAAAATAGACCTAATAAAAGAAATAATCAAGGAAATTGCATTTTGCTAAAAGGTACCATAGACAATGAAGCAATTAAAAAAATTACTACCAGTTTCTCTGACAAAGGCCTCATTTCTCAAATATATACTGAGTATAGAATTGAGTCAAATTTATAAAAATAAGAGCCATTTCTCAAATGGTCAAAGGATATAAGCAAGCAGTTTTCAGAAGAAGAAATGAAAACCATATATAGTCATATATATATGTGTGTGTGTGTGTGTGTGTGTGTGTGTGTGTAGTCATATCATATAATAAACTATTAACTATTGATTAGAGAAATACAAATTCAAACAAATCTGAGTTTCCACTTGACACATATAAGAAATGGCAAATGCTAGAAGAGTGAGGGAAAAATAGGTACACTAATGAATTCTTGGTGGAGTAGTAAACTGGTCCAACCATTCTGGGGAACAATTTGGAACTATGACTAAAGGGCCTTTGACTCAGTAATACCACTACTAGGTCTGTATCCCAAAGAGGTAAAAAAAAAAGGACCTATGTGTACAAAACTATTTATAGCAGCTCTTTTTGTGGTGGCAAAGAATTGGAAATCCAGGGGATGCTCATTAATTGAGGAAAGGCTGAAGAAGCTGTGGTATATGATTGTGTTAAATACTAACTATTGTGCTATAAGAAATGACAAGCAGGATGCTTTCTGAAAAACGTGGAAAGATTTGCATGAACTTTTCTTTATTTTCTTTATTTTTTTTGGAAATATGGCTAATATGGAAATAAATTTTGTGTGATTTCACATGTGTGATTGATATCATATTGCTTGCCTTCTTGGTGGGTCGGGAGGTATGAGACAGAGGGAGAGAATTTGGAACTCAAAACTCAAAAAGAAAATATTTTAAAAATTAGTAATACATTTTTTAGAAATTAAAAAAGAAAGTATATCATAGTTACATCCCATTCCAACTCCCATCTATTTATTAAACATTTACTAGCATTCTTTGCGCTTGACCCTATTCATCTTCAATAGTCCATAAGGATACCATTGTGTGGCAGTGGATAGAGTGCCAGGACCGGAGTCAGGAAGACTCATCCTCCTAAGTTCAAATCCAGCCTCAGACATTAGCTACTTGTGTGACCCTAGGCAAGTTACTTCACCCTGCTGACCTCAGCTTCTTCATCTGTAAAATGTACTAGAGAAAGAACTGGCAAACTGCTCCAGCAGTTTCGCCAAAGAGTTTGTGAAAAGTTGGACATGACTGAAATGACTGAATAACAATCCCATCCCAACAAAATAATGATTTTTAAAATGATGATCTTGAATCATCAAAAAAAAAGTTTTAATCATTTTCAATATACTTTGTCTATAAGACATCAGAGGGCATAATTAATTTTGGAAAGATTTCTTTTAATGGGGTTACATGAGCAACGACACAGGTTTTCTTCTCCTGAAATGCATTCTGAGCTTCCACTTCTACATCAGCTTGGCAATTTACCCCCGACTCCACCTCCCACGTCGAGGTTCAGCCCTTTCCCAAACCGGAATGAATATAGATTTTCTGTAAGGAGGATATAATATGTCTCAGGACTAGCTAAATGAGTTACCTAGTAGATCCGCTCTGATATTAATATTCTATTTTTCAAGTAACTGAGTTCTTGTCTTCCCCCTAAATTTAAGCCCTTGATTGCACCCCATTTTGCTAGAAACTGAGAGCTCTGACATCTACTTTGGTTTTCCAGTGATTATTACAAGTTGTCATCTACCTCACTTTCCCTTGGATTTTGACCTTGTCTCTTCTATTTCCCTATGACTTGATTCTTACTTTAAGACCCAGGCTGCTACTTGTGGCTAATTAACTTGATCAATATAAACCAATACAGAAAACTGAAGTTGCAGAACAATTTTTCTTTTTTAATTGTCTGCTCAGCTCATTGATTTCCCAACCTGTGGGCTATAGACCATCAAAGGGCTATAGAATTATTACAAGTGATCCGAGACTACAATTATGCATGAAGCATTGTCATTTGATCTTTTTTTGCTCAAAATATGCTTACCTGAAATTTTCCACCTCCTTCATTTGTGCTTTGCAGGCAAGTAAGCAAGTCTAATATGTCTTCCACATGGCAAGTCTCATTAGAACATAAGCTGCTTGAGAGTTGAGGTTATTTCATTCATTGTATTTTTATCCCCAGTGCCTAGCACAGACTGGCACATAATGCTATATAAATACTTTTTGATTGAAAACCTGTCACATACTTGAAGGATCAGCTGTAATTCTTTACCTCTGTTCCTCCCCCACCCCTGATACCAAATCTTCTTTTCTCCAAGTCAAACATACCTGATTCATTCCTTTCACTTTTTGTCATATATACCTGCTATTATACATGGAACTATAATTTTCAAAGTAGATGGATTTAGTGAATGAACTTTGGTGCGTCCATTTCATGCTATCTTTATATTTGGGTCTTGGAAAACTAATTCTGTTATTTATATGGCATTGTCATCACCTTTACAGTCTGGTTAAAGATGTTTAGCCCTGGGTATAAGATATGATGGGACACCAATATTCACTATTGGTACTTTAGAATCAGATGACATCCAGATCCATTTGATCTAGATCTTGGAGTCCCAAGAATTTTTAGTAATTTGGGATCTTTTCTCATAGGAGCCTTGGTAGCTCATGCCCTTTTTTTTGCAATGCCATCTCTGCCAAAGGTTTTTGAAAGTAGGTGTTGACTATAAAATACAACTCCAAATGATGGCACGGCACCACCCACTAGAAGACTTCACCATCACATGCACACACAGAGACACACAGGCACAAGTGTGCAGCCAAAGTCATTTCTATGGAGAATGCATTACAAACTTTTTAATGAGGTGTCAGAACCAGAGACTTAATGTGAACTTCTGTAATTTCACACTCATTCTGTGAAGGGGAAAATTAAAATTTCCAGCTGCTGCATAAGATACAAAAATTCACAGCACACTTATAAAGCCCCCTTTCCTCCTCACATGGAAGAGATTATGGCCACAGCTGCTGTAACTCAATTGTTACACTCAATGTAGGGGGTGTCATGAATCACTCTGCACCAAGACCTAGTGAAAGAGCACAGAGGGCCACCGTCCTTGGTGGGATAGGGATTGGCAAGGAAGCTTTGGAATGCTGGGCAGCTAGGATGGCTGTGGTCACATGATAGGCTCAAGCCTGCATCTTCAGCATTTGTTAGTTCATTCATAGCAGTAGAATATACTTCAAAATTAGTCTAATTTGAACTTTTGGTTCAACCAATTATCTGAGTTCTGCCAATATGGTAGCAATGTAACAAAGGTCTCAGCTACCCTAGTTTCTCTAGTCCTGACAATATGAAGCTAGAGGAGTGCCATGGAAGCAAAAGATGGAACAATTTTAACAAGGAGGGTGTAGACACAACTAGAGGGACCTTGAGAGTGGTTGGTCTTCATTCTTCTACTTTCAGATTGTAGTGAGATAAACATTATAGATATTATCAATGCAATAGTGATACTCATCCTACAGATATGAAAGTCAAAGAAAGCTCCTGCCTTCAATGAACCTTTAATATAAAACCAATAAGATAGGAAGAGAGTGAAGTGGTTTAAATTTGCATTTTGACTCTATACTGCAAACATTTGTTAACTCACTACTAGCTACTACTTCTAAGCACCTAGTGTTTCAACTTTAGTCTCATCTTTCCTTGGATAATAATGATAATGGTGGTGGTGGTGATGATGATGGTGATGATAATATTAAATAGTATTTACATAAAATTTAAGGTTTGGAAAGCACATTACATATGTTATCTCTTGTGATCATTCCAATAGCACTCTGAGGTAGGCTCTATAATTATTATTTCCATTTTATAGATGAATAAACTGAAACCCAAAGTTACAATGATAGTAAGTGTCAGAGCCAGGATTCAAACTCAGATCATGTTACATCCATATTTAGCACTCTATGTACTACACTACCTAGCTGCTTTTATGTAGATTGCTAAAAACTTCAATATAGGGCTTTCTTCCTCTAGTGTCCTTCTCTTTCTCAGCCCTATTAACTATAAAAAACGTGGCAGGAATGCTTGAGAATCAGTGTTATGGAACACTGGGTGATTGTGCAGTGACAGGGACTCTTACTAATGAAACTCAATGTGATTTTCAGATTATTGCCAGGACTCTTCAGGCATCTAAAATAATACCTAAACAGTATCTAAAATAGATGATACTTTAGGAAACTCCATTGACTCAAGTGACAAGTTTTTTGGTTAGAAAATTCAATTGGAAGTAAGTAGACCCAACTGAAAGGGACCTTCAGAGAGATTTTATTTCATTCTTTTGCTTTTAGATCACAGTTGTGCCACCTGAGTCTGAAAAAGTAAACATAGATTCAAGAGGTGCCAAAGGTATACCTAGTGAATACCTTAGGCTCTGGGAGCAGCCAGTTAAGTGAAGAATGATACAAGTTATCAGCAGTCATCTCATTTCTTAGGGAATACTTGCTTCTGTGTCTAATCCCTCTTTGCTACTCAGGAATTACTTTTGATTATGAGTTTGAAAGCAAAGATGGTGATTAGATTTTTTGACTTTTACCTAAGAAACCTCTGGGGTAACATTTTGGCTCAAACCTCTTCTACCTTAATTAGTTTGCTGAAACATTAATCCATATATTCAGTGCTAAAAGACTCAACTTCAGTAATTGTTTATAGGCCTCCCAGCCATCTGCAGTATTGGGAGTTAATATAGAGTCTGGCTACTAGATTAACCTAAGGAATACACTAGTAATGAGAAGATTTTCAGCAAAATGGGAATTTCACTCTAAGATACAGAAAGGTAATATGCAGAGCGCATTGAGCATGGGCCTGGCAATATGCCTCTGACATTCACTTAGCTGCCAAGACCAATTGCTTTGTTTTCAATATTTCTACAATACGCCCATTCCTTTCTTTTCCCACTGACAAACCCAGTCCCTTGTCCTTTCATACTGAGACTACTAGAACTATAGAGTAACAGAGAGTGAAAGCTGGGAAGGAATCTTAGAGATAATCTAATTCAGCCCTTTATTTCATAAAGGAGGAGATGAAGATCCGCAAGGGGTGATAAAACTTGACCAATGTCACCCTGAGACTCAGCCGGGAAGTTTTATTTAAGAAAGGCATACTGTTTCTTCTTTTCTCTAACCTATAGTCCTTCCAAGCCCCATACTCTTTCACTTGTGTCTTTATATCCCCAGGGCTTGACACAGTGTGTGACACATAGTAGGTCTTAATGTATGATTTTTGATTGAATGAATGAGTAAATGTTATTTACATAATTAAATGGTCTTGCCTTGGATGGCATTTTCATAGCCCTCTCACGAGTTGTAATCACCTTCTGAGTTAAATATAATCCTTTGATTGGGCCTTAATACCTTTCCATCTGTTTGAAGTCTTATAGATCTCACTGCAGACCAGCCCATAATTTCTATTTTAGTAAAACTAACTATCCTGTGGCTTTTTTTTACTTATTCCTTATGTCACACTGACTCAGAAGGTTTGATCAAAGTACGCGAGAGGGCTATGACTTACCAATGGTCACATAGGTAGTTTATTTTAAACTGCCTTTGAAAACATGTCCTCTAACTCTAGAACTATCACTTTTTCTAATGAACCTTGCCACAAATTCTCTCCCAGGGTTGGGTTTCCTGCTATCCCTATCAATGTACAATTTTAGCACTTTCTCAGATAACAATTTTAGCAATTTGGATACGATATCACCAAATGCTATCATCGTAATGTGACCACGCATACAAATAGTGAGAATAAGCCAATAATGTTTTCCCTGATATTTAGGACAATGTTTCTTTGACTTAGCTCACTGAATTTGGGCATGTATTTTCTTTATTTATCACAAGATTAGCTTATTCCATCTAAGATAGAGATTGATAAATAGAACTCCCAGGAGTAAAAATTCTATTTACGAATGAATGAAGGTAGGCACCTTCCCTGCTATTTATAATCTTAGAGATTTGCCTAGTACACTGAGAAATTATTGACTTGCTTAGGGTCACAAAGCTAGTACCGTACGTATCAGATTAAGTACTTGAGCCCATCCATGGCTTCCTGGTTTTAGAGCAAGCTTCCTAACCATTGCACCATATTGCCTCTTCATTTATCAAAAACAAATCTTCATATGACACATCTAAATTTAAACCATGACTACCATTATTTTTATATAAACTTAAAGAAAAATTTAAACAACTTGTCCAAAAATAAACATGGGTCTCTTTTCACTAATCTCTAAGTTTTGTTTTAGAAATTCATCCTGAAATTCAGGTTAGAGTTAAGCAGTGTTTACAGTGTTTTGTTCTCTGTTGTCTAATGTATCTTTTAGTGTCAATCTATCCCTTTAAAAATGAATATGAACAATTCTATCCTTCCCTCACCTCCTCCCAATCCTAGTTATTGACTACAGTTATTCATCTAACAAATAGAAAGCCTTAATTTTCTTTTTCATCTTCTCTTATTTGAGAAGCCCTGCTTCTTCTCCTAATATAGGCAGAAAAGAAAATGAACAATCTTGGCAAGTAGGAAGCTTGGAATCCAAATGACTAGGTTCTTTTCACTTAAAAAAAAAAAGTTTCTCTAACAATTTCTCTCAATGGTTTTCTAGCTTTTTTTCCTAAGTAGGAAAGGACTCAACTCCAATTTCCTTCTCCCATTAGCTCTCAGACTGGGAGCTTGTTTAAACTTTTTTATGTACAATTGTTGGATCTGGATGTAACTTTATTACTATTTACAGCCCCCTTAGAAATGGCTTCAGCTTACAAATTGCATTAGGTAAAGAGTTTCCAGAGACTGTTTTATTTAAGGTCCTTTATTCATTGTGCAGACCAAAATATTTGAAACTAAACTTTAATAAGACTTTTCGACAATGATTTAAACTGATTGTATTTCACTTTTCATGTCTACAGCATTACTTCCTTCCTTTTGCTCCTGTCTTTTTCCACTATGCTGTCGTGGCTGTCCACCTGTTTAACACAATCTTTCAAAAACCTTTCTTTATCAATCTGGTGTTATGATTCTGCCTTATGCAGGGTCTCTCTTGATTACTTATTTGTCTTGGTAGTAGAGAGTACTCTGGGATTGAAGTCATAATGATCCAGGTTCAAGTACCACCTCTACTACTTATTAGCTTTTGTGACCATGGGCAAGTCACTTAACTAGTCTGTAATTCATTTTCATCATCTGGAAAAGTAGAGATCATCCCTATAATAGCTACCTCTTAAAATAATGAGGCTCAAATGAGATAATATATCTAAACTATTTTGCCAAATTTGAAGTGTTATATACATGCCAGTTACAGAGACAACAAGGTGACTCAAATAAAGAGCTGGCCTTAGAGTCAAAAAGACTACAATTTAAGGTCTAATTTGGATACATATTAGTTGTGGCACCTAGGCAAGTTGCATAACCTCTCAGAGTGGCTCATGGGATTCCTTAAGATCACTGCAAAATAGTTGTTGGTCTTTGTTGCTACAGTGAGTTTCTTCCCTGGGCATTCCCTAAAGCAGTGAAATCACAGGTCTGGCCCACCCTGAAATACACAAACACATAAATGAATGGTTAGAGATGTGTGTGTGTGTGTGTGTGTGTGCGTGTGTTTGTGTGTGTGTGAGAGAGAGAGAGACAGAGAGAGACAGAGACCAGAGAGAGAGACACACACACACAGAGACAGAGAGACAAGAGACAGAGACACAGAGAGACAGAGAGAGAGACAAAGAAAAAATAGAGATAGAGAGATCAATAGATTGAATTCAAGAGTGAATGAATGAATGAATGAATAAAAGCCAGTCTTTACAACAGTAATGATATCTTCTCTCCTAACTTGGGTATCATCGGGGCTCACATTGCCTCAGAAGCAGCTAAGCAGGAATGAGCAGCACTGTGAAAAGCTATCACCTCTAACAGAGACTTTGTGTTATAAATTTTCATTTATTGACATCTCATACTTTCCTCACCTTGTTTCCTATTGGTTTAAATTCATTTAGAAAATATCTTCGTAGTCCTCTCCATAGATAATATCTTTAGTTTTTACTTTATCATGTGTCCTGTACAATACTCTTTTGGATCAAGAATACTTTCTTTGTTTCCCCATTCAATTTGCTGCCTTCTGGGCTTGGTAATTGTCCCGATAGTCAGCAGACAAGAGCTGTTCCTCCTTTGTCTCTATAGGGTGTGGTAGGTATTAAAGGGCTTTCAAGTCTTTTCTATTTTGTACTATGTATATAACCTCCTCCACTTTCCTCCCCCTCAAAAAAAAAATCCCACAAAAAAAACCTTTTCCATAAATGTCCCATCATGGCATGGAGTTGACCATAGTTGCATCAGAGGAGGACAAGAATACTGGTAGGTAACAACCTAGAAAGGCTTTGATCACTATCCTGTTGATGGATTCCATGTCTCTTGCCTAAGTTGGAAGAAACTCATTGCTAAAAAATTGGCCACTTGGCAAAGAATTTGTTTAGCTCTGTCAACTGATAAAAATTGTCTGTTTCATTGCAGAAGCATAGCCATTTGCATCAGTCATTCCATAAGCATTTATTAAGTACTTGCTATGTGTATAGCACCGTGCCCAGTCCTGGGGACACAAAGAAAAGCTAAAAACCTCCCATTTCCTGCTCTCAAAGGCCTCACATTCTACTGGTAGAGACAACATGCAAATACCTTTGCTTACATACACACATGTATGTATACATACATGCGTGTATGTGCATATATGTATATGTGCATGCATATATGTATATACAAATATGTGTATTATGTGTGTGCATGCATATATATGTGTGTGCACGTATGTATGTATATAAATTATAATCTCAGAGAAAAGAAACTACAGTGGATGCAGGAAAGGCCTTCTGAATAAGGTGGGGTTTAAGAAGGAATCCAGAAAAGCCAAGAGTCTGAAGTGAGGAAGGAGATCATTGTTGGAATGAAGGACAACCATGCAAAACACAGAGTTGGAAGTTATACTGACATGCACTAAAATCAGAAAGTAGGCCAAGATTTTAGACTGCATAGAGGGAATAACGTATAAGAAGACTGGAAAAGTGGGGGGGGTCAAATTGTTAAGGGATTTAAAAGTCAAAGTGAGAGTCTGGGGGTAATTAGGAGTCACTGGAATTTATTGAGTAGGTTTGTGAAATGATCAGGTCTATATGTTAGGAAAATCATATTGGAATCTAAGTGGTAAATGGATTAGAGTGAGGAGAAACTGGAAGCTGGGAGACCAATTAGATAAGTATTATAATAATCCCTGTAAGAGGTGATAAGGGTGGGGACTAGAGTGAGGCTGTGTAAGGGGAGAGAAATGGCAATGTATGAGACATGTTATAAAAGTAGAAACAAAGTATTTGACAACAAATTTACTATAATGGCATAACTGAAGGTCAGGGAGGGTGGTGGTACCCCTAACAATAATAGTAAAGTGGAGAGAAGGTAGGGTTTAGGGACAAATAAAAAAAATATGTTCTGTCTTAAACCATAAAATTTGTGATAACATGGGATATCTACTTTAAAATAGCCAAAAGGTAATTGGTGATACAATACTAGAGCTCAGGAGATAGGATAGGGTTGGGTATATAAATCCAGAACAATCTGCGTAGCGATGCTGGTTAAAGCCATGGGAGATGATAAGATCATCAAGTGACATAGCAGAGAGTGAAAAGAGAAGGGGCCTACAAAAAAGTCTTGAAACATACCCATAGTTGGAGGGTAAGACATGGATAAGGAATTTACAAAGGAGACTGAGAAAAGAAATAGATAGGCAAAGAAAGAGGACAGAATAATAGCAAAAACCCTATAGGTGGCAGAGTATACAGGTAAAGAGGGTAAATAGTAGTGGCATAGACTGCTAAGTGATAAAGGAAGATGAAGAATGAAAAATGGGTATTATGTTTAAAAATTAAAATGACATATCCTTGAAGTATCAGGGCATTGAATCTTTGAAAGTGACTAGCACTTTAAGAACACTCAGTATATATTTGTTTGCTGACTGATTTCAATTATGTTTATGAATTAGGGTGACATGGGATTAGGTAATTGAATTCTCTGTGTTTCTTTGTCTGCATCACAGAGTGGAGATAAATATGTTTCCATATAATATAGGAATGGTAGAATAGCTTTCTTCTTTATATGTAAAATCAGTATTTTGAAGTGTATAGATTTCATGCAAACTTACGAGCCCAATGTATGGCATTAAACTATTAGTGATACTGCCTAATCAGTCACTGATACACTGAGTGAATTAGATATTTAAAAAGAAGGTAAAATAATAGTGGATTAAAATATGTTGTTTAGAATGTTGAATTGATCTGGAGAGTCTTAACAAGTTGTAGAAATTCTCTAGCACTTCATCCTCAGCTAACAGTGTTGGCACATATGCTGCATGGTGCTCCTTTTGCAGATACTTGTTTTAGTATTGAAATATGTAATGACTAAATATACCATGAAAAAATATTTCTTGTTACCTCTGGGCATATGACAAATCCTTTTTCTTTGCTTCCCTGCAGAGTATATTTCAGGGAATAAGGTATAGGAAGACTGAAAAGATGATGGATGATTGTGAGTAGTGTCTTCTTCTAAAATAGAGAGAAGCAGTGGAGAGTAAAACCATTTTAGAGAAAGCTTGGCACAATAGCCAAGCAAAGTCATCCCAAAAACATTCAAGAATAAAGGGAAAAACAGAAAGAAGACTACAAATAGAACAGAAATGGAAAAGGCATGCAAATAAACATTTTAACAAACTATTGTCTTCATCTAGGATAGTAGAAATGCTACACTTCAACCCTAATATCATAGCCCCAAATGTGGCACTAAAGAAGATAAAGACAGGTGCAACAATTGTGTTGGATTGAGTAAAATATGGAGGAGATCCATGCTGGAGGCAATATAATTGCAAGAGTATTGAGGGACAAGATATTGTTACAGGTAATCAAGAGACTGATATCTGATATAAAGGAAGATACCAAAGACATGGAAAGAGTCTCAGATTTTTAAAATTCTGCATAAGGCAAATTTGAGGACATAAATAACTACTGCCTTACAAGCTTATTCTTCCATCTATACAATATCCTTATGAGAGTTACCCATTAATGGATCAAAGACATTTTCAATGAGGATTTCAACAGTAGCTCACTTCTTTACCATTTTACGACTAACTAAAAGACAGAAAGATGTAAGATCTCATTATGCTCCTTATAAAGTATACAAAAGTATTTGTTTCAGTAGAATAAAATGCTAGATTATAGATACTTTTACATCAGGGTATTTTACACTCATACATAAAAATAATCCAAGGCTTCTTGGAAGATAAAAAAATTAGAAATTATTCAATGAATAAAATCATATGAGGCATATAATAGGAAGATAAATGTTTGTCAAAGGTATTTGCCTCAGTATTGGCATAGAATTCAAGTTGAAGAGGCATTTTCTGTGAATGATGGATGCCTCCAGATGCTTGTGGATAATATTGTGCTGCTTATATCAAGCTCCAAGACATTTTAGGGCTTCCTGTAAAAGATCTGTAATCACTTGTGAAAGACTAAGTAAATGAAGAATGACTATTGCACAGATTTCAATATGCTTTTGGATGGTAACCTTATAGAAGCTGTCCAATTATCTATATCTATCTACTGTTATATACATATGTATACACACATATATGTGAGTATATATATGTATATATATACATACTCACATATATGTGTGTGTTGTGTATATGTTTGTGTCTGTATATCTGGGGCAGATAGTAGATATTTACAATGAAATGGACCCAGAGATGAATAGAAGCAGAAGAGTGAGCTAGAGAAATGATGAGCTCATTGATTTTTTAGAAAAAAAAATGGATAGAAAGTACAAAGGTCTTTTAATGATTCCAAGTTTCTCATGAAAACAAAGACCCATATTTTTCAATACTGACATTTTAATAGTAGTGTTGTAGGGTAGTAAAACTGGAAACATCAATACTTCAGAAAAATAAAGTGATCATCATACTGAGTGCAATGGAGAAACACATGGTGGTTATGAACACATGATCAATGAGGAATTCCAGAGGAAAAAGAGTAAAGAATGTTATTGAGGAATTTTATGATGTTAAGAGAAGAAAAGTTAATCGTAGCAAGAGTGAGGGATGACAGGTGATTTGTAAGAGTATTCTGTTGGCATGCTAGATGTTGGGAGAAAGCAAGAGATATCTCTAAAATATTGATTGGAATCCCTAAAATGAAGTTTGGAATAACATGAACAAGAGACATGTTGGATGGCACGAATGGGTTGCAGTTCTCTCCATTAGAACTCCTGAATCAATGAGATCATGAACCCATTTAGATGTGAGTATTTGAGTGCAGGATATTGTACCCATATTGACAACACACTTTGAAAATTGCTCCAAAGGCTTACATTCTAATAATCTGTAGGCTTAATTTGGAGAGACTTTCCTTTATTTGCCCAATATATCCTATTTATTATTTGTCATGGATTTAAGCTTCCAAGAGGAACTAAGCATGGTCTCCACCTGTTTTAAATACTGTGCTTCTCAATTACAAAACTTACCCTAGTGAAACATTAGAGTCTCAGAGTCCATGTTAAAGCTAATGTTTAACTGGAAAACACATCAGTTAAATTTATCTTTTAGATTTTATTTAAAACCCTTGAGAGCTGGCACTTTGTATGCCATTAGGGAAGACTGAAATACCATTCTTTTATAAAAGTTAATTTTCTTTTTCAATACCATGAAATACCAAACTGAAGTTGACCCTGAACAAGCATTCATTTTCAAAATGGATATGTAAACTCTTTAAGAATCACCATTGTGTCAATGTTGTTGGAAGAAAGCACACTTTTAAATCCTTAAAGCTTTTCTTTATTGATTTGTATGTAATATTCAACTATTCAAATACACAGGCACAGCTTTTCAAAAGCTAGAGGAATCTATACAGCTGTAAAAATGAACATGTACCCATTGTACCTATAACAGCTTTCCCCTCCCCCAAACATCTGCCTGCATAGCTATTGACATTTACAGTTGTGTTTATTGCCAAATATATTTTCAGTGGACAAATGGGTCACAACCTCCCCACAGGTGTGTGTATATTTCTGAGCCTAACACAATTCATGAAGTAATAAAAACTGGTTCAGAATTCTGGAACTAACATGCTAACCCACTAAAAAAAACTAATCACTTTATTTCCAACTTAAAATATACTTTAGGTAAATAATTAATTTGGAGTATGTGAAATTCATAAAAGGAGGAAAAGAGTGATCACAAAAAAGTGGTGTGTGTGTGTGTGTGTGTGTGTGTGTGTGTGTGTGTTCTCTCCTCCTCCACTTCCGTACCCAGAAGAGCACTATCTATTTCTGGCTGAAACATAACCTACCATATATTTGATACTCACTATACATTGATCATATTATATTAGTTGCAGGCCCAGGTACCATGCTATGAAAACAAGTAACCTCATTGAATGCTGAATTTTACATTTTACCATATTGGATGGGGAATGAGGAAATGTGAGTTCTAATTCTCATTCTGCAAAATTAGGAAGTAAGCATAGTTGGTCTGTAAAATTCTTTCTATAATACTACTCTTCTACTGGAGCTATCTTCAGTATATTTCTGTATATTAATTTAACTCAACCCATTCAACTAAAAGAGATTTCCTGAATATGACAGGCAAATAGCTTTATCAGTTCTGACCCTTTTGAAATGAAAAAGGACCTGACTTCATTGCAAGGATTTCTTTCTTTTTTTTATTTTTAATGCCTTGTCAAATAGATTAAGATTCCAAATGATAGACTTTCATACTTGGGTGGATTTTCTTTTTCTATGTAGGAAAGCAAGCTGAGTCTGATTCAGTTAAGAAACTCTAAATGACTTATGGACTTAAAATAGCCAATGTTCTTCTTGCAATTAACTCAGTACCTATGCCTACCTGAGATCCTACTACCCTGGAGGAAGAGAGAGGCAACATGGACACATACAGAATTTTCCCATCTGAAGAAAAAAACTCTTCCTAGAAAATATGGAACCAGCGCTTTAGGCGAGAGCAAAAAGAGTACACATGCTTTTTTTTTCATTTCCCTTTGGAGGAACTGGGAATGTTAAGCCTGAATGAGAGAATACTTGAGGTAGTAGGAATAATAGTTGCCATCTAATATTTTAAGGACTGATATGAGCAAGAGGATGTAGGCTTAGATCAGAGAGCAGAACTAGAGAAAAATGGGTGGAACAGAGGCCAATTTCTCCTTGTTATAAGAGAAAACTTTCTAACATTCAGGACGATCCAAGGTGGAAAGAGATACCTTTGAAAGTTGTTAAGTTTCCCTTCACAAGAGCTTATCAAATAGAGCAGGGATGATCACTTGCTGAGGATGTTGGATGGAAAATTTCTGTTCATGTATAGATTTCACTACCTATGTCTAGAGGGCTCTTTCAGCTCTAAGATTATTTCCCTTTACCAACATAATTTTTGTCAAGTTACTTAACTTCCAGTGATTTAGCTTCACATTGATGAAAAATGAGGCAGTTGACCTAAAAGAATTCTAAGATCCCTTCTAATTCTAAAAATGTTATTATCCTATGAGTATTCCTCCATATATTCTGAATAAGAGGGGCACAAAGAATAGGGGATGAAGCCAGAGGTTCTGTAATTTTCATTTACTTGGAAGTAGTGGAACAAATTTTTTTTTTAAAAATCCAAATGGTCTGAAAAGAACAATATGGATATTCAGATAAATCACAAGTCATCTTAGATTAAAAAAAATTTGCAGAATATGGAAGCAAGAGGAAGTAACAAAGGATGGCTATAAAAAGCATGGCAAATTATTGTAAGAATAGTGTCAGGAATATTAAAGCTCAAGTATATTTCTTGTGTACCTAGAGAAGATGAGGATATCAAATAGTTTTTTAAAGCTATATTGGGGAAGGTGATGAGCAAAGAAATGATGATAAATGAAAACAATTAGGAGACAGCTGCCTAGTTATACTTTTGTTTCTGTCTCGTCTGGAAAGAAGAATGAACTTTGAACTAAAAAAAGAGTAGAACAAAAGTATCAAAAAAGGAAGCGATGTCAAAGATAAGTAAAAACTGGTAAGGATATACAGAATTGCCCTCAATGAATTTAAAACACCTGACACATATGGGCTTCATTCGTGGATTCTGGATGAACTGAAGATTTGATTGCCTTCTAGTGTCAGTGATATCATATAGAATAGTCATGTTGAATGGGAGGCTTAATGCAGGCTTGGAGAAAGAAAATGCTTTCCTGATTTCCCCCAAAAAAGACCTTGATTTCAATTCCAGACAAAATTATAAGATGTATTATTATGAGTTTTTAGTGAACATTTTAAAGAGGAAGTGACAATTACAAAGAATTAGCCTGATTTTTGTCAAGAAAGTTTATTTTTTGTGTTACTAAACTGGGAGGTCAGGGGAATCCTGCAAATATAACTTATTTTAGCAAAATGATAAATATCTCATGCTATTGATAAAGAAAAGATATAAAGTTGTAGAGATGACAGTACAATTAGGTGGATTTAGGTTTAGTTACTCCCTGAACTCAGGAAGTAACCTTAAATATTTCCATGTTAACTTGGAAGAATTTCTACAATACAGTGAAGTAGACACAAGTAGATCTGTTCTATGTAATATTATTGTCAGTGACCTGGTTAAATGGATAAATGATGTCTTCATCACATTTACAGATGGAACACTACTAGGAATGATAACTGACATGTTAGATGACAGTCAGTATCCAAAATGATTTTGACAGGTGAGACAATTCAGCTGAATCTAACAAGGTGAAATTAAATGGGACTCATTCAGGTTCAAGGAAACAATTTTATGAGATGGAGGAAGCATATGATAACAGTTCATTTGGGAAAAAAACCACTGTTTTTAGGATACTGTGATGATAACCGACAAGCAAATATGATTATGGGATTCATTGAGAAGGGTAACTTCCAGTAACATGAGAATGATGATTCTGATGTATTTTATCCTGGTCCTACCACATCCGGAATATTGTGCTTATTTCTAGGCATCACTTTTATAAAAGATTCTTGATAAACTGAAGAGCATTTAGAGAATGGCAACTAGAATGATAAAGTGCCTCCAGACAATGGCTATGTGAGGATCACTTGAAGAAAATAGGAATTTTTCATAATCCTAGACAAGAGAAGTCTCAAGAGGAACATGGCAGCTGTCTTCCTGTACTTAAAAAGCTGTGGAAGAGAAGAATTAGACTTTTTTTTTTCACTTTTGACCCCAGAGGGTAGGACTAAGAAAAGTGGCTTTAAGTTTTAAATAGGTAAATCTAGATCTGATGTAATTAAAAACTTCCTAACAATTAGAACTAACAAATTGGAATGGCCTGTCTTGGAAGATTGCAGGCTCCTCTTCATTAGAGGTCTTTGAGTAGAGCCTGGATGAACACTTGTCAGATATATTGTTATGAGAATTCGTCTTTTGGGTATGGGTCACACTAGATGTCTACTTAGTTTCCCTCCAATCCTGAAATTCTGTGATTCTATATAAAAAGCTTCCATCAGTATTTCTTTTCAGTATTAAAGTTGGCAGCTTTAAACCCTGGTTTGAACTGATCGGTTCATTTTGTAGTGAAGGGATATTTCCAGTTGATCTGCTGAATTACTGTTATGTAAACAAGGGCAATGCTGTCAGGCAAAGGAAGAATTGCCAGAGCTTTCTACTTGGAAACCAATGGTAGCTTCTGATAATGCTTAGCTCTGACAGCTAGCCTTAGGAATTTAGGAGATTGTGAAAAGGTGGGTGAAGGAAAGTAGAATGCTGATTTAGGCCTTGAATCCCTACCCATTCTTTAAGTCACAGTTCATATTCCATCACTTCCATGATCCTTATGATCCCTTCTCCCGCTCTTATGAACCCTCAAACACTGCATTTTGGTTTACACTGCTAATGCATTTACCATTTATTATTTTGTGTTACAGTTATCTGTGTAGCTCTGCATATCAATAAGAAGTTCCTTGAAAGATACAATAATCTGAATTACTTTTTCTAGCATTCTGATGCCACCATCTTGGAAGATGTCCTGTGATGAGTTCAAGTTGAAGAGGAATTCTCCATAGGTAATGGGATCCTTCAAATTCTTATTTATAGATAGCTCATTCTGATTGCCCTAAGTAAGCCCCAGAACATTAGAGATCATCCAAAATCAGATCCATAATTATTCCAAAGTGATCGTTTAATCCACACAAGAAAATTTAGTGGTTGAAAGATGCCTATTGTTAACATTGTTTTGTTGTTGTTGTTCAATTGCTATCAGTCTTGTCTAAGTCTTTGTGATCCCATTTGGGGTTTTCTTAGCAAAGATACTGGAGTGGTTTGCCATTTCCTTCTCCAGCTCATGTTACAGATGAGGCAACTGAGGCAAACTGGGTTACATGACTTTCCCATGGTCACACAGCTAGAAAGTGTTTGAGGCCATATTTGAACTCAGGAAGATGAGTTTTACCGTTTTCAGGCCCAGAACTCTATCCACTCTGGCACCCAGGTGCGCCTAACATTGTTTATATGAAAAATTTAACAGATCAGCTGCAATTGCCCTTTCACTACACAACGAAAAGTTCAGATATGCAGCTGGATGAATAGCCCATAAAACTGGTCCATTGGCACATATATCTTGGGCAGACACTACACACATGAAATGACTTGGGTCCAGAGTTGAGCAGGAGAAAAATAGTTAGCTGAGTAGCTTTGGGGTAATTAGGCAGTGCTTTTAATGATATCAAACTTCCTCCTGAAACCAATATTTCGCCCCTTCCCATTAATTTCTTTTATTTATGTCTTCTTTATATCACATTTCTCAATATATTCCCCTATTGAACCTCAAAACTTCAAAAATAAGCAAAATCTAAACAATCAAATCACAACATCTGACAGAATATTTAATAGCCCACACTCAGAATTCTATCCCTCTATCAATTCTGAACTAGAAAAGTCATTAATACAGTTTTGTTCCAGTTAGGTCAATAAAAAAATAATAGTCCCATATGTAACAGATTATTCATAGTGTCACTATGTGTGATAGCAAAACTGGAAACAAAATAAGTGACCATTGAGTAGAAAATGACAGAACATCTTGTGGCCTATGAATATAATGGAATATGATTACCTCATAAGAAACAATTGAAATAAGGAATTCGAAGAAAATAAGGAAAGGCTTATTTTTTAATTTTTTAATTTTATTTATTTTTCCAATTATATGTAAAAACAATTTTAACATTCATTTAAAAAAATGGGCTCTAAATTCTCTCCTTTTCTCCTTCACCTCCCCCTTCCTTGAGAAGGCAAGCAATTTTATATTGATTATACATGTACAGTCATGTAAAACATTTCCATATTAAACATGTTTCAAAAAGAAAAAAAAAAGAAAACAACCACCTTCCCCAAAATAACCTCCAAAAAAATAAAGTAAAAAATAAAGTATACTTTGATCTGCATTCAGATCATCATTTCTTTCTCTGGAGGTAAACAGCATTTTTCATTATACATCCTTCAGAATTATGGAAAATCTATTTGAATTTAATATGAAAAGAGAGTAGGACTTCACCTTTTTTAATGACAATATTCATCTGGTGATGCCATCTGGTTACAACCTCATGGAATTTCTTTGAAAAATTAAATTTGAGAATCATTCAAAAGGCAACAGAGAAATGCCTGGAGGAGAGAAGAGCAGACTGGAACACCTTACCCATGAAGAATTGTGCAAGAAAAAGCAGTATATAGCATATTATCAGAGAAATGTACTTGCAGGTTGCTTATAGAGAGTTAAGGTTAACTAGTGGAAAGCTCTAATGCTCCACTGGCATCTATACAATCTCATGAAATTTACAGCATGACCCCTAAAGTGCTGAAAGGACAGTTTGTGGAGGATTTATGGGAGGGCATGGACAAGATTTATGCAAGATGGGCAAAGATGGCTGCATCTTAATCTTCATCCTTGGAGTACTCACTTATGTGGATTAGATCATAGTTCCACTGTGATATGAAAGTTATTCATATGTGTTATATCTTCTTCCTAGATATTAAGTTCTATGAGCACAATAGCCATGTTTGATGGTGATGGTGATAATGGTGATGATGATATAATAAACCATTTTTCTATTGAAGGCTTACAAAGCTCTTTCTCATAATAAGAAAGGTAGATAATGTAAGCATTATAATTCCACTTTTACAGATGCATAACAAAGTATATAAAAAATAACAAACTAACCCTGACACCAAAGAGTTTGAGTGCCTTTGTATCTTTAAAGAGCTATTAGGTGTAAACTGAGACTTGGGTCCAAGATTCTTGTTTCTAATCCCACTTCTTTTTCTAATATGTCATGCTGCCTCTAAACTAGTCACTCAATAAATGTTCACCAAATTGAATTAATGATGATGATGATGATGATGATGATGAAAACTAACATTTATATACCA
The DNA here is from genome assembly GCF_900497805.2 of Vombatus ursinus. Taxonomy (NCBI): domain Eukaryota; kingdom Metazoa; phylum Chordata; class Mammalia; order Diprotodontia; family Vombatidae; genus Vombatus; species Vombatus ursinus. The sequence goes on from NW_020954559.1 coordinate 25,407,911, forward strand.
CCTACTATGAGTCAGGCACGGTGTTAAAAACTTACAAATAGTATCTCATATGATCCTGACAAAAACCCTGAGAGGTATATGCTATTATTATCTCCATTTTACATATGAGGAAAATGAAACAAAATATAAGTGATTGCTCAGGGTCACAAAGCTAGTGAGTGTCTGAGTCTGGAATAGAATTGAATTGAAATAAGACGTTTTCACAAAAGTAGATGAAGAGTCATAGTAGGAAAGGAGTATTATAAGGGGCTTGCAAGTTAGCATTCAGATTTTGGTGTATGGAATATGGAATGCTACTATTGAAATAATACCTGATATTCCAAACTTAGGCTTGAGGTTTTGCTTTGTTTCATTACAGGGCATGTAGACATTCAAAATGGAAGAGGGAAAATATGTTTTAGGGAATTGACACAATCCATGTTGGTATGTCATCTTGAGTACTGGGCCACTTTTCTTCCATTTTGTTCAAGCTATAGAAGGTTCTGAGTCTTCCTTTTCCTTTGAGTTATTAAAGAAATTCAAATATCTATGGCAATTGAACAAAATTATCAACATCAATATCAAAACAAATGAATAATTCAATAGCTAGAACATTAGCAAAAGAAAATAATAGTCTCCAAACATCTTCTTAAAGTCAGAGGACATGAGTTCAAATGATGCCTCTGATGCTTACTACCTATGTAAATCATTTAACCTCTCTGTGCTGCAGAATAAAGGGGTTTGACTAGTTGACTTCTGAGACTCGTTTTAGCTCTAGATCTTTCATGCTTTGACTAATGTTCCTTTTTATTCTTCCCCAGTTTTCATAGTGATTATTGTACTGTGGTCTGCTCCGGGTAAGTCTGCCTAAATCAAACAAATATACTTATCAAGATCCTGACATATAAGAACCAGCCTAGTTCAGTGAATAGGGTACTGGCTTTTGAGTTAGGAGTGCATACATTGAAATCTCACCTTTGACACATATTAGCTGTGTGACACTAGGCAAATCACTTAACCTCTCTACCTTCTGTTTCCTCATGAGGAGGTTATCTCAGTGACCTCTAAGGTCCCTTCCAGCTCTAAATATGTGGTCCCTGCCCTCAAGAAGCTTACATTCTAATCTGGGACATGATATATATATATATATATATATATATATATATATATATATTTATATATATGAAAAGTTTCAACCTCAAGACAGATGGAAAAGTTCCATTGTCCTTAGGGTGCAGCGGCAATCAAATTGTGATACTTCTTCTTAATATTATTTCCACTGATAAAATTATTTCAGTTCCTGGTGTTGAACAATTTTATAGCACCCAAGACTTTGGTCATAATAATTTTCTTTTCTAAATTTTCAGTAGCTATGACTGTAGAACCTGCAAGAACAGTTCCCAAGCTGCCTCTACAAAAGTGTTGCTTCCTAGGATAATGACTATGAACATGATTACTTTCCTTTTCAAAAAATACTTGGAGGGCAGAGCCAAGATGGCGGAGGGAAAGCAGTGACTTTCTTGAGCTCTCTCCCAAAGCCCTCCAAATACCTAAAAAAAATGGCTCTAAACAAATTCTAAAGCAGCAGAACCCACAAAAAGACAGAGTGAAACAGATTTCCAGCCAAAGACAGCCTGGATGGTTGATCAGAAAGGTATGCTGTGCCAGGCATGGAGAGGAGTGCAGTATGGCTTGTGGGCTCAGGCTGCAGCGATTCTGCAGCAGGCCTCAGAGGACTGAATTGTGGGCAGCTGTGGCAGTTTCCAGACTTCTCAACCACTGAACACCAAAGACAACTTAGAAGGTCAGTGGGAAAAGTCTGTGACTGCCGTGAGAGAGGAGCTAGGTCTAAGCCCCAAGTCTCGAGTGCGGCCCGGGGCTGCGGCTTTTTCCTGAGCTTCTGGCCCACAGACTGAGGGGGAATCGAGTGGCTGATCAGAGGGAGATTTCAAGGATCTCTTTGCCAGTGCTGAGGCAGGAATCTCTTGCTTTACTGGTGCTTGGATCTGGGTCACAGTTCTGAGCAGTGGTCTTGAGGCTAGGAGGAGCACTGGTAGGGTGGAGCTTGTTGTGGAGGTGGAGAGGAAACACCTTGCCCCTTATCATACCACCTTGGAAGAACTGAAAATTTACAGGTCCCTAGAAGTACTTCTGAAAACAGCTGTACAAACCCCTGAAGCTTGGGACAGTACACTCTTCACATTGGAAGAACATTTTTACCTTAACAAAGAGTTTAAAACTCAGGTAATTGGCCTGGATCATGAGTAAGAAGCACAAAAAGAGTCAGACTATATAATCTTACTTTGGTGACAAAGAAGATCAAAATATACAACCAGAAGAAGACAATGAATCCAAAGCTCCTACATCCAAAGCCTCTAAGAAGAATATGAATCAGTCCTTGACCTTGGAAGAGCTCAAAAGGGATTTTGAGAAGCAAGTAAGAGAAGTAGAGGAAAAACTGAGAGTGATGCAAGAAAATCATGAAAAACAAGTCAACAGCTTGCTCAAGGAGACCCAAAAAAATACTGAAGAAAATAACATCTTAAAAAATAGTCTAACCCAAATGGCAAAAGAGGTCCAAAAAGCCAATGAGGAGAAGAATGCCCTAAAAAGCAAAACTGGCCAAATGGAAAAGGAAGTCCAAAAGATTACTGAAGAAAATATTTCCTTAAAAATTAGAATAGAGCAATTAGAAGTTAGTGACTTTATGAGAAATTAAGACACTGAAAAACAAATCCAAAAGAATGAAAAATTAGAAAACAATGTGAAATATCTCGTTGGAAAAACAACTGACCTAGAAAATAGATCCAGGAGAGAGAATTTAAAAATTATTGGACTATCTGAAAGCCATGGTAAAAAAAAAGAGCCTAGACATCATCTTTCAAGAAATTATCAAGGAAAACTGACCTGATACTTTAGAACCAGAGGGCAAAATAGAAATTGAAAGAGTCCACCGATATCCTCCTGAAAAAGATCCCCAAAGTAAAACTCCTATCAATATTGTAGCCAAATTCCAGAGTTCCCAGGTCAAGGAGAAAATATTACAAGCAGCCAGAAAGAAACAATTCAAGTATTGTGGAAACACAATCAGTATAACACAAGATTTAGCCGCTTCTACATTAAGGGACTGCAGGGCATGGAATATAATATTCTGGAGAGCAAAGAGATAGGATTACAACCAAGAATTACCTACCCAGCAAAAGTGAGTATAATCCTGCAGGGGAAAAAATGGTCATTCAGTGAAATAGAGGACTTTCAAGCATTCTTGATAAAAAGACCAGAGTTGAACAGAAAATTTAATTGTCAAATATAGGACTAGAGTGGAACATGAAGAGGTAAACAGGAAAGAGAAAATCATAAGAGACTTATTAAAGTTGAACTGTTTACATTCCTGCATGGAAAGATTATATTTGTAACTCATGAGACCTTTGTCAGTATTAGGGTAGTAGGAGGGGAAAAATTATATGTACGTATACATAGATATAGATAGATAGATAGAGGGCACAGGGTGAGTTGAAAATGAAGGGGTCATATCTGGAGAATAAAATTAAGGGGTGAGAGAGGAATATACTAGGAGAAGGAGAAAGGGAGAAGCAGAATGGGGTAAATTACCCCACAAAAAAAAAACAGAAAAGAAAAGGCTCTTACAGTGGCGGGGAAACGGGGGAAGGTGAGAGGGAACGAGTGAATCTTATTCTCATAGGATTTGACTTAAGAAGGGACTTAACATACAGACTCTATTGGGTGTGGAAATCTGTCTTACCCTACAGGAAAATAGTGGGGGAAGGGGACAAGAGAGTAGGTGTATGATAGAGAGGAGGGCAGATTGGGAAAGGGAGTAATCAGAAACAAATACTTCTGAGGAGGATCAGGTCAAAAGAAAGAATAAAATAAATGGGTGGGTGGGATAAGATTAAGGGAAATAGAGTTAGTTTTTTACAGCATGTCTACTGTGGAAGTGTTTTGCATAACTGCACATATATAACCTATATTTAGTTGGTTGCCTTATCAATGAGGGTGGGTGGGGAGGGAGGAAGGGAGAAAATTTGGAACCCAACGTTTTAAAAACACATGTTTAAAAAGAAGTTTTCACATTCAACTGGGAAATAAGAAATACTTGAAATTGGGTAGAGAAATCCATCCTGCCCTACAGGAAAATTGAAGTGGGGGAGCGATAGAAGGGAAGGCAGACTAGGGGAAGAGGTATTTAGAATGCATGCCATCTTGTGGTGGGAAGAGGGGCAAGATGGGGTAAAAATTTGGAACTCAAAATCTTGTGGAAGTAAATGTTGAAAACAAAAAAAATAAAAATTGCCATTAAAAAAATTGCCATCAAAAAATACTTTGGCTCAGAGACATAGTCTATCTCATTTGGGCTCTGAGGGAAGCTGGTGGTCAAGGTAGTCATGTTCGTTTGACTTTCATGGCACATGTTGTTCTCTCTCTCTCTCTCTCTTTCTCTCTCTCATTGCTTCAGCTAGGTTAGCTTGCCTGTTCAGTGGGTGATACTTGGGTTATAATTGATGGAGATGGCTGAACTCTTCTCCGTAGGATTTACTTCCCTGACTGATGGTTATGAGGATTGGGCTTTGACTGAAACTTGTGGTAATTCATAAGTTTTTATATGACCAGGCCAGAAAAGATTATCATGCCAAGAGTTAAAAATAATTTAATGTTAGTGCTAAATCAGAGACCCAGGGGTCAAAGAATACCACATCATAGAAGGTCTTCTTATTCCTTTTTTTAAAAATTTGGGAATAGTTCTAGTCTAGTGAATATAAATAATGAATGTAATCTCCCTCTAGAGGCTCTTAGAGTTTTACTGCTATTACGTGTAGAATTGAAGTAAGAAAATACCTTAGTCTGAAGTTCCTCCAGATTCTTTACTTATCCCACATTGATCTAGTTTAAAATGAAACTGCTTAGTTAGGATAGAATGCCACAATAAAAGTTCTATAGCTCTACAATTGATCACAATATCTTAGAACCTTCCAAAAATGTAGTTATAGATGTGATAACTCGTAGGGGTCCTCCTACTTTGGTCCCATTTTGAAAGCTTTCAAGAAGGGTAGGTAGGGCACTTTAATGAAATTTGTGGATCTCTGTGATGGACACCTTTTAAACCCCACCTTTAGATTTATCCCCTTCCCAGAAGCTGGGCTTTATCCTATTCCAAGTCAGAAGAAATATAAAGAACCCTAGATCAGCAGCTCATTGTCTAGTCATTATGCTATGTTGCTTCTGATTTGCTAAATAGTGTAAATGTTATTGCTACTATTTTATAAGTGAGGAAAATGAGATTAAGTAAAATTAAGTGGTGATTTGCCAAGGCTTCTCAACTAGTAGAGGTTGAAGACAGACCTGGAATCCAAGTGTTCTAATGACAAGAACAACATTCTTTCTAATATACCATATCACCTCTTAAGAATGTCAGACCAAGTATCAAGGCAGACCACACAGATCAGGTGAATTCTGAAGGTCAGAATATTGGAGTGTTGTAAAAGATTGATCATTTTAGGGTAATGTGAAGAGAAACAAGTTCAAAAGTAGGTACCAAACTGTGAAAAGAACAGGCAGTTCAAAGCTACTGATCCGAAGACTCAGGGTGTCTTTGCAGGAGTCAGTGTGGTAGATATAACAGAGAAGCTCAGTTACAGGAAAATAAGATAGGCCCCTAGTTATTAGACACGAGGTCAGAATAGTACCAGGATTGGAGTAACTAGGTGGTGCAGTAGATTGGGCACCAGCTCTGGAGTCAAGAGGACCTGAGTTCAAATCTAGAGAGAAAAAAATAGTACCAGGAGGAAAACTAAATAATAACAGATTAGTGGAAGATAGACCTGAACATAAGATTTTGATTAGGGATATGCTGCCTCAGGAAATTTAAAATGATATTTTAAAAATATCAATTATTATTACTAAATGAAATTTATTTACTTAGAACATATGATATAGTATTTTTGGCAGACCTGTGATTGCCTGAATATTGAGATTCCAATAAGGAAACCCCCCTCTATCACACGCTCTATGACTTAGAGTCCCAGGTAGTGCCCAGGTAGTAAGAGATTAAGTGACTTGTTTAGTGGTACACAGGCAGTACTTGTCAGAGATAGGACTTAAATATAAGTCTTTCTCATTCTGAGGCTGGGCCTCTCTTTACTCTGGCATGTTGTTTCTCACATGGTATTGTAGATATTAATGGTGGTGATAATGATGATAATATAATGATGAAGATTTCTATGTAAATCTTCATATGACCATGAATACTATCAGAAACAAATGCAAAGGATATTATATAAATTGTCTTCATCTAGACAAACTTAGAGTAGTTATCTTTACAAACCCAAGAAGCAAAATCTGCTAAGCATCTGATTTAATGTGCTCAACTCTATTTAAAATTAAATCATTATCATAATAAAGACATCATTACAGAATGATAATACAGTGGTTATTAACATTTCCATTTTGTTGTTTCAAGGTCAACATGGTAGCAGCAGAGCCTTTCTCTACAGTTGCCTTGTGACATTTCCATTTCACTTTGGAAAACATTTATATCTCAGATTGATATGACTTTTGCCCTGTACACTCTGAGCTGTATCTTAATCTTCGTTGTTATAGGTTGGGAAATTAATGAGTGAACTACTCTGTCTCTTTTCAAAGATCTCTTCCTTTAATGGTAATTAGGGTGGTACTATTCATGCTGTTATGGTTAAGCATTTCCATTAGAGAATCAGCTTTTCCAGAGATTAATAATTTAGCTAAGAAAAAGAGTCTACAGTTTTAAATGAGGCAGACAAGGTATAAAATCAATAACTTTGACTTTAGAAGCTTGTAAACAAGTAGAAGAAATAGAGGGAAACATGTGGTCCTTGTATCTGAGGATAGTTTAGTCCACTTCCAAAAAGCCAAGTGCCAGAGCTTTCTGATTGCTGGGAATCTGTCAACAAGTTAGTCTACTCACTATGGACAGTTAGAGGAGAAAACAACAGCTGAGGAACTTAGGTTAAGAATCAACCCCTGAATATATATTTTGGGAAATGTTCCATATATAATTATGGAATTCAAGCAAATACATAAAACAAACAAACAAACAAAAACTTTCTAGGCCTCTAGTTGCTAGTATTCTTGAGAATCATAACCTCAGAAAAGGTGAGATTGTTGGATAGGGTGACAAAAGGACTTGAAAATCAGGTTGAATCAAAAGCAACAAGATAAAAAGAATGTGGATTCATGAAGGAGTCTTTCCTTCCAACATCTTGATTTTTTGAGTCAAGAAACATAGATCTTATTCTTAGCCATGGACTAGAATATTGGTTCTTTAAATCATTGGCTTTGAATCACAGGAATATAGTAATGTGTTCATCTAAAGATTAATTAGAGTTATAGATTTGTAGCTGGGAGGGATCTTAGAGGTTATCTAGATCAAAATATTCATTTGTTGAGATTTCATTGAAATGAGATAATATTTGTAAAGAGTTAATACAGTGCCTGGAATATAGTAGGCACTTAGTAAATGCTGACCCTTAATTCCCCTTTCCTCCATCCCTATCTCATATAAAGAAGGAATATGAGACTCATTCAAGGGAAATGACTTTCCTAAGGTATACAGAGCCAGGATTTGAATGGTTGTCTGTTAGAGTAGAAATAGCACTTATTTTAGAGCTCGATGTTCTAAGTTTATATTCATATTACCTGTATGACCATGAGCCAGTCACTTCCCATCTTTTGGATGGTTATTTAATTATCGAAGACATACAACTACTCACAGTCTCTGAGCTATATGACATAAAAGCTTTCAAAATCTAGACACCTTCCAGAAAAGATCAAAGTCATGTGAGAACAGGACTAGGTGTGTACCAATCAGTCAAGCATTTATTAAGCATTTACTATGCTCCAAACACTATGCTGGGTGCTGGTGTTAAAAAGAAATATAAAGTAAAAAAAAAAAATAAAACAAACAATACACACACACACACACACACACAGAGTCCTTGCTATCGAGGAGTATACATTCTAATAGAGGAGACAACATGGAAATATTTTTGTATAACATCTGAAAGGGGAAGATATTAGTAAGTGTGAGGATAGGCCTTCTACGTAAGGTAAGCTTTATCTTGAAGGAAGCCATAGAGACTAAGAGTCAGAGAAGAGGAAGGAGAGCATTCCAGGAATGGAACACAGCCAGTACAAAGGCACAGAAATGGTAGATGGATGCCATGTTTGAGAACAAGCAAGTAGGCTAGTGTTGCTGAAGTATATAGAGTTTGTGGAGGGGAGTAACGTGTAAGAAAGCTGGAAAGTTAAGAAGGGATCAATTCATGAAGAATTTTAAATGCCAAATAGAGCAGTTTATGTTTGATTCTGTAGCAAATAGGGAGCAACTGGTTGCTTGAGCAGGGGTGTTGGTGTTGGTGATGTGGTCACACTTAAAGTCTGCCAAATCACATTGATAGTTTAGTGGAGAATACATTGGAATGAAGAGTGATTTGAAGCAAGTAGACCCATTAGAAGTCTTTTACAATAGTCCAAGTGAGAGGTCATGAGAATGTAAAACTACGATTTTGAATGGAGAGGAGGTGGTGTATATAAGGATGTCATGAAGATAGAAATGAAAGGATTTGACGACAGATCAGACATGTGGGATGAATGAGAATTGATGATGATACTAACTGTGAACCTGGGTGACTGAGGGGAGGGTGGAGCTCTAGATAATGAGATGAAAATTCAGAAGAAATGATGGATTTGAGGGAAAGTGATGAGTTTTGTTTTGGAAATGTTGAATTTGAGATTCTTATGTGGCATTCAATTTGAGATATTAAAATGCAGTTGTAGGTGTGTAACTATAGCTCATTATGAATATTATATATATATACACATATATATCTGTATATATATGCATATCTGTGTTAGAGATAAAGATAGAGGTGGGTATAGATGGATTAGACAGAAATGGGAATCATTTGCATAAAGATGATAGTTGAACTCATGGGAGCTGATGAGAACATCAAATGGGAAAGTATAGAGTGAAAAGAGAAGGGATGCTAGGACAGAGACATGGGAGACTTTTACAGTCAGAGAGAGGTACATGAACTAGCAAAGGAGACTGGCCAGGTAGGAGGAGGAATAGGAGAGAACAATGTCACACAAATCCAGGGAGAAGAGAAAATCTAGGTGAAGATGGTGATGGACAGGGCTGTGGACAGGTCAAGGAAAATCAGGATAAAGAAAAGGGAATTAGATTTAGCAATTAAGAGATTGCCAGTAATTTTTTTTTGGGTGAGGCAATCAGGGTTAAGTAACTTGCCCAGGGGCACACAGCTAATAAGTGTCAAGTGTCTGGTCTGAGACCAGATTTGAACTCAGGTCCTCCTGACTCCAGGGCTGGTGCTCTATCCACTGTGCCACCTAGCTGCCCCCATGCCAGTAATTTTGGAGAGAAAGAAAGAAAGAAAGAGAAAGAAAGAAAGAAAGAAAGAAAGAAAGAAAGAAAGAAAGAAAGAAAGAAAGAAAGAAAGAAA
>NW_020954559.1:25417417-25421519 GCF_900497805.2 Vombatus ursinus
AAAGAAAGAAAGAAAGAAAGAAAGAAAGAAAGAAAGAAAGAAAGAAAAAAAGAAAGACAGAAAGAAAGAAAGGAAGGAAGGAAGGAAAAAAGGAAGGAAGGAAGGAAGGAAGGAAGGAAGGAAGGAAGGAAGGAAGGAAGGAAGGAAGGAAAGAAGGAAGGAAGGAAGGAAGGAAGGAAGAAAGAAGAAAGAAAGAAGAAAGAAAGAAAGAGGCTTAAGATGAAAGGTAGTTGATCAATTATGGATCAGAAATTCCAGAGGACACAGTGGTAGGGCAGGGCAGATATGGAGTGAGAATTTGAAGCAGGGTCGAGTTGAAGTGAATATACCTGAGAAAGAAAATTATTTTATTCACTTGTGCAAGATTTAAGATGGGGATAATAATACTTAGAATACCTACTTCTAAGAGCTATTATGAAGAAATGGGCAAAATATATTTTATGAACCATATGCCATGAAAATGTGACTCATGATGATGATGATGATTATCACCTTAATCACATCAAAGTGTCAAATATATACTGAGGGCAGTATAGTTTAGAAGGTATTCTATGATTTTGATTTTATAATTAAAATGGAATTATAAATTCTTCCCATGCCATATCAACATAAAATCCAAAGAATAAAATCACTGAGGAATAATGGAAAGAACACTAGCTGTGGGACACTGAGCAAGTCACTTAACCTGAATCTGTCTTGTTTTCTTATTGAACAAATAAGGGATAATAATACCACCTACCTTCTAAGGCTATTATGAGGGTGAAATGAGTTAATATTTATAAAGCATGTTGCAAACCTTAAAGCATGATATAAATGTCATTATTATTATTATATATATTATATATATATATATATATATATATATATATCTATGTATGTATATGCCACTGGACAGTCACTAGTGAATAGAGTGCTCAGCCTGGATTCAGGAGGACTCATTTTTCTGACTTCAAATCTGGCCTCAGACAATTACTAGCTTTGTGACCCTGGGCAAGTCACTTAATCGTGGTTGTCTCAGTTTCCTCATCTGTAAAATGAGTCAGAGGAGGAAGTAGCAAATCATTCCAGTATCTTTGCCAAGAAAACCCCAAATGAGTTCATGAAGAGTCAGACAGGCCTGAAAACAACTGAACAATAACAATGAAAATGACACAAAAAGATAAGCCACTAATTGGCAGTGCTATCTTGGGCAGATTATCTAACCTATCTAGGCCTATTTTAGTTTAAAAACTGTGGAGGCTTGGATCATATGATCTGGGGCCTTTTCAGCTCTTAAACACTATGCTCTAAGTGACAAGATAAAGTGAAATGAGAGATTTTTTTTAAACTTACACTTGCTTTTATCATTTTTTTTTTGCACTCTGCTGGCTATATTCACAGACCTTACTGAGACCCTCACCAATAAGAACACTTACCCGTGAACTGCAGTTCATATATGAAAACTCCTTAAAATTAAACTTTTCCTATATTCCCAATTGTACCTTTGTATGGTAGCTCTGTGAAAAAAATTCTAATTGCCCTAATTGATCTTGAGACAACTGCAATATAATTGCCAGGCAGCATGCAATAGCTTATTCACAAAAGGTTTTTTAAAGGGAAAAGAAGAGGATAATTTTTTTACCTTAACAAGGAAGGTTTTATTTCAGATAATATTTCTAAGTAAGACAAACCTAACTTGCACAATACTACTTTCCACTATTTGTGCTTCATTGGATGTTGGAATAAAGGTATATTTATTATTATTTTTTATCTTGTTATCTCTTTTCCTTTAAAAATCCTATTTTTATTGATGTCATTTCTTTTTTCATCACATTAATATCTGAATATATTCTCTTTTTCCCCTCCCACTCCCATGGGAACTATTCTCTCTAACTGAGAAAGGATGGGAAGGCGGAGGAGAGAAGGAGGCAATGAGGCAAAACTAAATTGTGTCATTGACTTTGTATGACGGTATAGTGATTGTTTACAACCATAGCCCCGACTTCTGCGATCAAGGGAGTAAGAAGCCTTTTCTCAATTCTTTCCAGAAGCCAAGATTGCTCATTAAAATTACAAAATGTTCAGATTCTTTTGTTGATGTTTATGTTCTTTCTATTTTCTTTGTTGTAGTCTTTGTCTATTCCATTTTCCTAGTTCAAATTATTTTATTTTTCATCATATTTGTGAGTATTTTTTGATGCTCATCCATTATCTGTTTATCTATCTACCATCTATCTACTCTAATATATGAGGAACATTAGACAGGAAGTGGAAGTCAAGAGAGCTGGGCTCTTGTCTCAGCTCTGAAGTTACCTAGTTATACAACATTGCACAAATCACACTGGACCTCAGTTTCTTTATTTGTAAAATTAAGGGGTTGGACTAGACAGTTCCAAAGGTTCATTTTATCTCTAATTATCCACAATATATTTTCTCACTATGTACATATGTATACACATATCAAGATACATACATATGCATATAAGCTTTGTCGCACTCTCATTATGATTCACAGCTTCATATATATATATATATGTTTATGGATATGTGCATATACATGAGAGGCAGAACAAAATAATTATTACTTATCTCTATATACTAGTTTGTGCAAGGTGATCAATACATGCATGTATTGATCATACAGAGAGATAGAGAATGATATGACCATGTCATGATGATTAGAACTAAACTAGACCTTAGAAACTGCTTGTCCAACTCCTCATTTTAACAATGAGAACAGTGAGACCCAAAGGGTTTTTGTCCAAAAGATCCCTTCAGGACATCCATTTCCAGTCCAGTGCTTTCCCCACCACACCAGACTGCATTTCTATTTTTTTTTTATCAGAGAATCTTGCAGTAGAAGGGGAGCTCATGTCAGAGAAGTATCAGTTCCTACAACAAATCCCACCCCCAGCAGAACATCAAAAGAATAATTGAACTAAAAGTCTGAAATGAATTGATGCCTATCAATCATTTTAAGGTGGATGAGTTTAAACCATTTCTGAAGCTAAGCTCAAACGGGAATTATCAAGCCCAATCAATACTAAGTGAAAGGATTTTCTACAAAACATTTATCTGAGTGTAGTAGAGCGAGGGGAAGAGTTTTCATATAAAGCTGCCCCACGAGGTTTGGGCAAGGCCAACAGTGCCACAAATTGTTGTAAACTTTGCAATATCTCTCCAGGCTGAAGGCCTCCTGTAGGACAGCCTTTCATTGTGTAGCTGCAACGGCCTCTGAGGAAACATACCTGCTGTGAGACTAGAGACCATTCCCCAAAAGCATGCCCTAAATTAAGTGGCTCTCACTGGCTTTCAGACTCAATCCTCTTTTCAAAGATTCTGTGAAATTTGTAGATGTTTTTATCCTCATGGATAAAACTACACCTCCTGACAACTACACCATCAATGGATAGAGGAGAAATGCTACTGTGGGTCTTAGCCTTTACAACTCCATCCAAAAGCAGTGCTCATGGGATGGAGATCAGGGGGGTGCAATTCTAATAACTTGACTTCTTTCTTTGAAAAAAAAATCCATGAGGAAAAGGATTCATTTGGTTTGTAGGCTGCATGAGCCATGATGAATTTACAAGCATATTTCTGTCACTCTAAAGAGACTCTTGCCACCACTGAGCTCTAGTGATGACTGGATCCACAAGTATCAGTTCACCAATTGTTTGCAACCACTTCCCTCTGGAAAAGTAAAACTGGCCCTAAGAGCTATCAAGTGAAAGGAAATTGATTTCAGACAGCCATACAAAATCTGGCGGACTCTGAAATAGGGGTTGGGGAATCTCAAACAGTCTTTCATATTCTCTTGCTCCTGTTTCCTTTTGCAAATGTAGTACATGTGTAATATATAGTACCACAAGTTTCAGTAGAAATGAGGGCATACCATTGGGGAACTAGCCAGAATTTATCTTATTTATGCTCCATTTGCACCATGATATCACAGTTCAACAATGGTTTCCAGGTATCCAAAATAGTAAATTAAATCTTTGGGCTACAAGTTCCAAAGCCCTTCTCTAACTATTTTTACCTTCTAAAATTGCCACTCCCTTTCCAAGTCCTCCAACAAACAACTTGGTAATAACTAATGGCTAATAATATCTCATTTACCTTGACT
>NW_020954559.1:25421529-25448194 GCF_900497805.2 Vombatus ursinus
ATTTATTAAGTATTTACTATTTACAAAATACTAAATGGGGTAGAGAAGGGGATGCAAATGGGAAAGTAAAATAGTCCTTGCTTGAAAGAGGCAACACACAAAACATTTTCAGTTAGATAGAAAGGTGACATGATCTCTAGTATACAATGACAAAGTAGAGGTTAACGCATCTTCTTCAAAGAAATTTCTACTGGCAAAGTCATTTTTTATGATATGAAACCATTTGTGAGTGTTAAGGACTTTGTTGGAGAAAAATTTTCTGGATTTTACTTAGCTATGACTGATTAAGAGGTGAGGCTGATGAGCAGTAAGAGGAATAGTTAGATGGTTACATCTCCACAGAATTGTTTCTAGGGATGATACCTACAGGATTGGTCTGGAAGTAGGACTGATAGTCTGAGAAGTACTGCTACTCCGAGGGCTCTTGGGCTTACATGGCCATACGTAGTAGTTTCTTAGCAGTTGGTGCCGATGATGAGAAAGGTGCCCCCTTTGTCCACAGTGATTACTCCCCTAATGATAGCTAAGAGGCCTATATAGAAGCAGATTTGAAGGTCTGAGCAGGGGAGGGGGTGATAGTGTTAATCTCAAGTTTTTTGGGTTCAAGGTCCAGTGTTATCTGCATCAGGGTCTGAGAGGAGATGAAAGGCGTGATTTGGTTTGTAGGGGACATGATGTCTCCTGACTCAGTCTCAGAGTACCTTGCTACTCCAGCTAAGCATATCCCTTAGATAGCAATTAATGGGGATGACTGGCTCTGTCTCCATAGGATTGCTTCTCTAGCTGATGTATATATCATAAATCTTGTATATAACTATTTATGACTGTCATCTCCATCATTAGACTTCAAAGTCCTTGAGGACAGGTATTATTTTTGCTATTTGTTTTTATCTTCAGTGTGCACATAGTAAGCATTTGATAAATATTTGCATTATCATTAAGACTCCATGACATTAATTGATTCAGATCCTATAAGGAAACTGTAGAAAGTATGCATCACTTCATTTTACTCTGCAAACATCTAGCACCCATTGAAAACCTAGTAAGAAAAGGGATGTAATTATACATTAACAGATGCTATCTTTCATAAATTAAAAGATGTCAAATTTATATAAAGCTAATATAGACCTTTACAAATTCTTAAGAATTCAAATAAGCAAATGGTACCAGAACTCAACCATTATCACAGTAAGAACTGTTGTCCACAGTCTCCTGAGCATTATACTAATTTATAAAAAATAATTAAGAGCAATTTTTAATAAGGAAGAAAATAAGCATTTATTGAGTGCCTACTATGTGCCAGACATTATGCTAAGTGATTTACATATTATCTCATTTGATCCTCATAACAACTCTGGGAGGTAGGTGATAGTATTTGCCCCATTTTACTTTTAAAGAAACAGGCAGACAGTGGTTAAATGATTTGCCAAAAATCATGAAGCTAGTATGTGAAGCCATTTCCAGTCTTCCTTACTTCATACCCAGTTCTTTATTCATTGTGTTACCTAGCTGCCTCCATAATAGTTGCTGCTATACTAAATGTTTATACTCTTCTAGCTATGTGGAATAGGACACTTACAAAATATAGAGATCCAGAAAAAAATAAAACCATATGGAAACAGGATGAGGTACATATCATCCTTATCCTCTTATCAGCTACTCTAATTGTTCTAAAGATTCTTTCAGTGATGAAGATGAGTGTATATCCCAATATTTTTATTCAATTACAAAAGTAATTTTATCTACTTGTATTGTAGTCTACAGAACATTAAACATAAAATAGTAATAAATGAACAATGACTTACCCCTGGACCATTTCTAGCTGAACACCATCAGAAAAGTTGAGAAGAAACTATTTTTACCAGCAACAATAACAAAAAACCAATAGCTTTCCTGTATAGTTCTATATGACATCAAAAGAAGAATCTTGGTCAAAATAATAATAGCTGTCAAATGTTGCTGACAAAGCTTTGCAAAGTGCTTTCACCTCATTGGATTCTCACAACAAACTTGTGAAGTAGGCATGAAGATTATTCCCATTTTACATATAAGTATATTGACACTTAGAGAGACTAAGTGACTTACTCAGGATCACACAGCCAATAAGTATCTGAGATGGAGATTGAACCCTAGTTTTCTTGACTCCAAGTCCAATGTTCTCCACATTATTCCATGCTGCTCCTAAGCATTTGAATTATATAATGTGGGAAAATATTATGGAAACAATAGTGCTATTAAGAAAAGTGTTCAGAAAGTTCATTTATGAATAAAATCTTTTTGAAACCCATTTTTATCTAGAGTGTGCCTATAGTTGCATAATATTCATAGAACATTTAGTGCAAATGAAGTCTCATATGCACAGTAAAAGGAACTCATAATTTATTGTTTATGTTTATTATAAGCAAAAGCAATTTGAACAATGAAAGTGTTGCAATAAAAATATGCATAAATTGGTGAAGACAATGCTGGAAGAGGTTTAAAACTGTAAACATCTCCTAAGGAATTGGTTGACAGCTTACCTTTCATAGGTAGCAATGAGAGAATTACATCTACAAGCAGGAGGTGGTAAGAAAGTCAACTGCTAAAAAATAAGAGACCAATGAAACAACAACTCAGTTTAACTTAGAAGAAAGTTCCAAAATAGGCCCCATTTGAACAGAATTCTTAGAATTATAGCAACAAAGATGATGATAATCTTTTCAGGCTTGGAGAAATGTAGAAATGGCTCAACATTTTACAAAGGATTTTTTTTTGTAAAATTATCTTCCTTGTACATTTTGTTGTTCTGCAGTCATTTTTCAGTCATGTCCAACTCTTTGTGACTCCATTTGGGGTTTTCTTGGCAGAGATACTGAAGTGGTTTGCCATTTCCTTCTCCAGCTCACTTTTCAGGTGAGAAAACTGAACAGTTTTTACTGAACAGAGTTATGTGACTTGCCGAGGATCACACAGCTAGTAAGCGTCTGATACTGGATTTGAACTCATGAAGATGAGTCTTCCTAACTCCAGGCCCAGCATTCTATCCACTGTGCCACCTAGCTGCTCCTCTTTGTACACAATTGTTTTTATGTTGTCTCCTTCATTGGAATGTGAATTTCTTGAGAGCATGGTCTGTTTTTTTGCTGATTCTGGTATCTGCAGTGCTTAGCACAGATTCTGGCACACAGTTGGCATGCTTATAGAATGACTGGCTGACTAATGTTTCATTTCCTTTCTTGGCCACCTGGTACTCCCTTAATTTTCCTTATCTTGGAAGCATTGATGCTAGACTAGATTCTCTGAAACCCTCAACGTCAAAAGATAATTATTATGTCCTACTACCTGCACACACACACACACACACACACACACACACACACACACACACTGTGCTGGGGCCTAGAAGAGCTATGAAAAAGGAGAAGGGCAGATTAGAAAGGGTATTGTACTTGGAATCTGTGGGTGTGTGTTCAAATCCTATTGCAGATAATTGCTAGTTCAATGGAAGAGAGTAAGTCATTTCCCCTCAATTTCCTCATGTATAAAATAAAGATGATAATAATTCATTATTTTTCTTTGTGCCTTCTGCTGTGGCAAATAGACACTTTGAAAGGCCTCATTGATTGGTTGCTTTTGTTGTTGTTTGTCCTTCCTTCTCGAAGAGGACCATGACATCAGCACGATGATGCTATGACTTGCAAGTGAATTGAATTTAAGTGAGAGAGGGCTATGCAAGGTCATCAGTCTTACTTTCTCTTCTGGAGCCATCCAGGGGCAAGATATAGTTCAGGATGATTGGAGATGCCCCCAATTGGCTTCTTTACCTGGCTCATAAAGTACGTATGAGCAAAGTATTCTAAAAATTTTAAAGTACAATATGAATATGTGTTATTACTATAAAAAAATAACATTCTTTGGCCATCATGGAATTTACATTTCTTCTGTGGATTATGGTCTGAAGGCTATCATTAACCCATCCTTAAACTACTCTTTGGCCCAGAGGTACCATTCCATCTCATAGCATTTATTTGTTGGGCTAGTGATAAAAATGCAGCCATTTTCTCTAGGGTCTCTCCTGCTACTATCAATCCTACCATTAAGTAATTTATCTACAGACTAGGCCAAGATCCAGTGGAAATGGTTCACCCTTCAGCTCCAAAAAGCTAAAGAAAAATTAAGAATATGGTATAGAAGACTTGGAATCAGTAAGACATGAGTTCAAATTCCATCCCAGCCATTTACTAGTAATACGAGCCTTGGGAAGTCATTTAACTACTCTTTACTCAGTTTACTTATCTGTAAAATGAGGAAGTTGGACTTGATCGCTGCTAATGTCCCTTCATGTTCTAAATTTATGGTACTAGTAGACATTAATATTACCAGGGAATTTGAAGTAGGTAAAATGGGAAGGACTATGTTAAAATTTGAGCAAGACCCCAGGGCATAATAAATAGAAAGCTGGGCTCAAAGATGTGAAGAACAGGGTTCAGTATGACATAAACTGGCTGTGTAACCCTGGGCAAGTCACCTAACCTCTCAGTACCCTAGGAAAGAAAAGGTGCCATCCTGCATTGTTAGAGACATTTGCATATCTAAGGTTTCCTTATATAAACGGAATCACTGGTCTAGCCCCTGTCCCAAAATCATAAGTGGAAGGAAAAAGAACAAAAACAAAAACAAGTTACTAGTAGCATAGTAGAAATAACGTGACATTGGAATTCAGGAGATCTGACTACCATCTGACCATCAATAGATCAACTCTTTGAACTCCTCATTTGTAAACAGGAGTTGCAGAACAGATATTTCTAAAGCCCCTTTCAGCTCTGACATCCTATGATCCCATAATTGATGAACACTACAATAGGCTTTTCAAAACCGTGTCAATGTACTAAAAGTATCCAATCAACTTGTCTGTGATTATTCTGGAAGCATATCTTCCAACACCTTTCTTGACAAATAAGATTCCTGAAGTGAACAGTTAAGAGGAGAGTCCAATGGTACCCCATTTCCATTTATTTTTTCTTGTACATAGATTTTGCTTTTGAAATTCATCTCACCAAAAACAATAGTGGCTATCCTCACCCCAAATGACTACTCATATTCTTTCTCAATGGATAAAGTAAAATTAATTTAATACATTTTAAAAGCTCGTGTCATCACTGCATGAACTTGGTCATGATTGATTGTGTTGTTTCGTTAAAGTTTTAGAGCTGATGAAGTGATGTATTCTTGGTCAGTTAGATCCTCTTAGCATATTGGAGAGAGGTTTTTATTAGTAACTTTCATCCTGAATCACTTTTATGTCATTTATTCAATATACCTCAGAGGGCTTTCACTAGTCGGTTTGGGTGGCAAATTAATCAAACAAATGTAAATATTTAACAGGACTTCAGTTCAAAGGCAATGCATTCGACATCCTCCTCATAATGGCATGCTTTTAGTCAAATTACAAAGCTTCTTCAGGTAGTTATAAACTTCTGACTTTTTTATTAGTTGTGACTATGTAATAAATACTGTAAAGTGCAAATGCATTTGGGAGTTAATATTAAAACTCTCTACATTCCTTTTCCAGGCATCTCATCCCAAGAGCTGTTGGATATCTCCAAATTGTTTTAATATAACAAAACAAATGTCATCCTGTTGTGCAGTACATTGCAAATATGTGGAGGAGTACCTATGAAATACAATACTCTAGAGGACTAGATATTATAAATGACATTTCCAACTGATTTTCCGATTGCATTAGCACATTTGTCCTGGATTGTGGATTCAGTTGACAATGTTTTTTTAAAAAATGAATGCAGTATCTACTGAGGTAGTAGCTATTTTGTTATAAACTAATGGCTCCATAAATTTTTGTCAATAGCCCAGTAAACTTCTTTTAATATTAATGAGTCACACCCTCCTCCATACAGAAAATCCATCATTTTATATATTTCACTACTTTGCAGCATAGTAGCAATAGCTCTGCCTCTCTTTCTTTATTATCTCATGTTGTCTTAGACTAAATTAAAATAAAACACAAGCAAAAATTTTCAAAGCCACCAGAAATCATTTACAATCCTTTTTAAAGAAACTTGAATTATCTGGCCATTTAAATAACATTTCTTGCCTCTCTCCCTCTCCCTCTTTTCATAGAAGTTCAGTGCTTTCTACTCTTAGGGACATGTTAGATTCCTAAGTCAATCTGTATAAAAACTGAAGTCTCTTAATGGTTATTTGGAAAATCATTTGCCTTAAGGTCATAGCAAATTAAAAGCAGTAAAGCTGAAGGTAGAAACCAGATCCCTTGAAGCCTATGGTAGGCATCTTATTAAGTACAGCATTCTATCAATTACGAAGCCAGTTTTCACAGGTATAAAAAGCAGAAGAGTAGAGAGATAAGTGACATTTATGAAGGCAAATACAAGGTGGATGCACTTACATAGTTCTTAGGCATGCTGTAGCCTGTTAAATTCATCTTTTGTCAAATATCCTTAACCTTTGCTACCTCTGAAGTAGGACCTTTCCATTTTTCCCTGCCTCCTGCTTCTTGAGCAATCTATTCCTTCTTTCTCCTTTGATATCTTACCATCTTTGTTTACTTCAAACTCCCATTTGCTACAGTTATATGAAATAGTCAGGTTTTCTTTCTCTTTAGAGTCTCAAAAGTAGCAGCATGATATACTAGATAGCCAGCAGGCTTTGGAACTGAGTTCAAGTTCCATCTTTACCACATACTGACTGTGATCCTGGGCAAGTCATTTCATTTCTAAGCTCCCTCCTGTCCCCCAAATAAGTCACAGAGACTACTTCCTGCAAAGCAAATGTTAATAAGTAATGGCAGAGAAAGTTTTTCCCCTAGAGGTACCTATACTAACAAAATCACAATAAACAAGCAAACAAAAACATACAAACAAAATACCTTATTTTCCAACAACATCAATAAAAAATAGAAGATGACCAAATAAATGGGAAAAAAATCAATTTTTTTCTGTAGTCTTTGTATTTCTTGTGAAGAAGTATGTACCTGGTGCCTCCGTCTTTAAATAAACATCTTCAGAAGACATTAACTTTCCAATCCATTGTGGTGCTAGTGAGTAATTTATGATCCCAGAGTCTTAGCATAAACTGTAAACTCCAAGCAAGTGATATAGCTTGTACATATATCTAACCATGGAGCTTAAGCAATAAGAAAACCATGATTTTAGAGATGGCAATCTTTCAATAGAACATATATATATGTATATGTATGTATGTATATACATGTATACGTATATATGTGTATGTATGTATGTATGTATGTACATGTGTGTGTGTGTGTATGCACTCCTCAGGGAGAATACAATGTCTTTCTTCACACTCAGTGTAACATGATGATGTGATATTTATTCAATATATTTTGATTATGTAGTTGACTATTGATCAAATTGTATCTACACTGACATATTATAGTTGGATAACCTATATATATATATATACAGAGAGAGAGAGAGAGAGAGAGAGAAAGAGAGAGAGAGATGTTAGGTTATCTTTAACTTCTTAAAATTAGAATTCACATACCAAAGTATTTGATCTTTTATGGAATAGAAATAACCTCAGCACTTTTTTTTGTTTTGTTTTGTTTTTTGGTGGTGTTAAGGAACTAGAAACAAAATAGGTGCTAAGTTACTGAGGAACAAACTATTATACATAAATGTGAGAGGATATTACTATGCTGAAAGAAGTTACAGATGTGAAGAATTTAGAAAACTTTGGGAAGGAAGATTTAAATGAACTGATACAGAGTGCAAGAAACAGAACAAGAAATAAAGTAAAACAATAACAGTATAAAGAGTAGGGATAGAAACCTGAAACTGAATGCTATGAAATCATTATGATCATCTTTAGTACTGGAAAAAAGTTGATAAAATCCAACTACTTTTCTTCATTGTGGAAGAGGGATATCATGGATATTGAATATTGCACATACTTCCAATCATAGTATATGAATTGGTTAGTTTTGCTCAACTGATTCATTTTTTTCTTAAGAAATACTTAGTGGGGATGGATGGTTGGGAAGAGGAAGAAATATATATTAGAAAAATAAATGTGATAGTTATATATATATGTAAATATATAACTATCACAAACACACACATTATATATACATATGCATATATATACACCCACACATATATACATGTGTATGCATATATGATATATATGATATATATTATATATAAAATCAAGAAGTATTGATGAAATGATTACTCAATGGCAGAAATTATGCTAAAAGCTTGGGATAAAAGAAAAGGAAAAAATGGTCCCTGCCCTCAAGGAACTTACTATATATACTCTAATATCTTTTGCTTTTACATTCCCTGGATTTTTCCCAGTATACCACCTAGACCTGTTACAACAAATGCTTTTATAGAAAAAAAATGAAACAAATGAGCAAAATTGAAAAAAAAAGTTACATGTGATTATCCTTACCCGTTGTCTTCTTTCCCTCTCCACACTTCCCACTTTTGCAAAGGAGTAAAGAAGTGTCTTCTATTATCCCTTCTTTGGTGTCAAGCTAGTTTATAATGTCTTAACATTTATCTTTCATTGTTTTGCTATGTCTGTTTTATTTACATTGATGTCATTGTGTATATTGTTTTCCAGTCTCTGCTTACTTCATCCTTACTTCATTTAAGACTTTCCATACTTCTCTGTATTCATCATTTATTGTTCATTTTTATAGCACAATAATTAAATTGCTTCCTTCTACAGGAAACATTTCTAAGTTCCCATGGTTGCTAATACTTGCCCATCTAAAGTTACTATATATCTTTACTTTATATCTACTCTGTATTTATCTTATATGCATGTATTTATGTTCTTTGTGTAATGAGGATATAAGTTCTTACATGTTTCCTGTAGAAAGTAACAATTTAATGAAATCTTAGAGGAAGCCAAGCATTTTAAAAGGCAGATGTCGGGAGAGAAAACATTCTAGGCATGGTGTAGAAATAGCTGGCAGGATAAGGGATATTTCACCCCTGGCAACCTTCAAATGACATCTATTCAGTTACAGAAGGGGTATATTCTGCATGTATACAGGAAGAATGCATACTGAAGCAATCACAAATACTTGAAGTATCAAAGTGTGTAAATCAATAAAAATTAATCATATAGCAATTTATGAATGAGGAACTCTAGAAACCAGCACATGTTCTACCCCAAAGTAAAACTCTTCAACTCAGTTTTAGCACACATTCTTGAAGTTAGCAGGTCAGTCTACCAACTTGGGTTGTGAGAAAATTGCTAATTCTTATTTCTGTAGTTTTCAGGCAGTGAAAATCAAGCTGTCATGCATAGCTTTTACAAATGATGATGATTGACATATATCAATAACTGTCCATTAATTCACTTGCAGGGAGACCACCTGGTGTGAAAGAAATTTTAGCTCAAATGTTTGACTAATGGGAGTCTTTTCTTCTAACATAGCTGATAACAAAGTTCTGACTATAACCATGATATTGTTAAGTTGTGGCTGACCCTTTGTGATCGCATTTGGGGTTTTCTTGGCAAAGATGCTGGAGTGGTAGGCCATTTCCTTCTCCAGTTCATTTTACAGATGAAGAGCCACAGCAAACAGGGTTAAGTGACTTGCTTAAGGTCCCACTTCTAGTAAGTGTCTGAGGCTTGATTTGAACTCAGGAAGATGAGTCTTCTTGATTCCAGGCCCAGCATTCTATCCATTGCACCACCTAGCTGCCCCAGCTATAACTATAGCTTTGGTTAAATCAGGCTATAGTTCATGTCCCAGATTGAGTAACATCTCTCTTTGTTAGATAAGGTAATCAAGAAACAGTAGCTAGAATGGTATGAGTTCTGAATTCTTTACAGCTCTGTCAAAGGGCAATTCTCCATTTGTAAGAATATTAAAGGAGTGATTATAAAATCATAGACTTTCAGATATAGAAGGTACTTCAGTAGACATCTAGTCTAACCCATAATTGTAAAAGAATTCCTTCTCCAGCCTATCAGACAACAGCCTATCTGACAAATAACCATCCAGAATTAGCCAGAGGCATCCAACAACATTGCTATGTCCTGAGGTAGTACCTTTTCCTTTGGGCCAGTGCTAATGGTTAAGAAGTTTGTTCTTATGTCAATTCTATACTTGCTTCTCTTCAACTTTCATACATTGTATTTTATTCTAGGCTAACTGCATTGTAGTCAATCCTCATAAAATCCAACTTGTCTAATACTGTTGGTGGCATTACGTTGCCAGTATACTTTTTATGCTTTACCCAATTAGAACTAGAGGTTATCTGCTGAAAAACTAGCTAATGACTCCAGCTCCTAAGACCTTCATTTTTTTTTCCATAGGTAAATTTTCAACACTGTCACAGAAAACCCAAAGCAGACACTGCTAAGACACTTGACATTTTAAAAATGCACTTTGGCTGCCTGGATAAATGTGGCAGTCTGTTATGTTACTGTCCTAACAGTCAGTAAAATATTCCTGGCTTTTTTCAGGCTATTCAATGTTATCATTTCATATGAGATATCTTTACAAAGGGAGGAGGGAGATAGCAGGGAGATAATGGTATCTCATAAGCAGAGGAAAAAAAATAAAAGAGAAAAAAGTAGACACTTCAGGACAATGATAAGAAAGAGGGAGAGGGAGGAGAGAGAAAGAGTGGGGGGGGGAGAGAGAGAGAGAGGAATCATTAAAATTTATGATAGAGCCCAATCTCATAGAAATTAAAAAAAATAAAAGCAAATGAACCCACATTACAAGTAATATTGGCAGCCAAAGAAATAGGAGAAAGAAGAAGCTCTTGAATTTCAGGATGTGATCTATTTTAGTATTTTAAAATTAAGATAAATTACTTGCCCAAAGATCTAGGTCCTGAATATGCAATAACTTCTTTATAGCCATCAACTAGAAACAAATACAGCAAAAGAACTAACTAATCTATATTGATAAGGCAAAATTACTTTTAAAAAATTTGATAATAGCAGTTATTTGTCTTACCTTTATAATTCACAAAGCTATTAGACTATGAGCTCCTTGAAGGCAGGAAGTATCTTTTGCCTCCTTTTATATGCCCAGTGCTTAGTGCACTGCTTGACACATAGTAGGTACTTAGCAAATGTTTACTGATTGATTGATAAAGGGCTTTACATACAGTTTTGTAAGATGCACAGTATTACTATTATTGTAGCCATCAAATAGATAATGAAACAATTTCATCTAAGGGTCAATAGGAAGAAGAGGGCCTTCAACCCAAGTGTTCTGACTCCATTCTCTATTCTTGTCTCTATTCCATACTGTGTCTTTCACAGAGAAAAATGACTAAATTCATATTTCAGAAAAAATATTCCTTTTTATCTTTAGCAAATTCAATTTGACATAGATTGGATTCCGATGAATAGCTCAACAGAAAAAATTTGGATAGTTCTACTAAAGCATTAGGTCATTTATCCCTGATGATTTACTATTCAGATTATGGAGCTCAGGACAATTAGCAACATTAACATGATTACAGAATTGCAATCTCCACCTAAGCTGTCTAAGTTATATTCCATACATAGCTTGGTGCTTTACAGTCTTCTAATGGCCCATCCTGTTTACCTGAACGTTGTGGAAATATTGAAAGGAGATGTGAGTTGAGAAACTTCATTCAATTTAATCTGACAAAGACGAGTGGAAGCACACACAGAGAATTGATCCTGGAGCCAGGAATACCCGAATTAAGACCGTGCCTCTGGCACATAGCAGAAGTTAGTCCCTGGGCAGTTACTTGAACCTTCAGTGCTATAGGCAATTATAAACTTCAGTCTTTGGTGTTTAAAGCTCTTCATGACAACTTCTTCCTGTTTTTCTAGTCTTCTTATGTATTATTCTCCTCCATATGTTCTATGGTACAGCCATAAGGACACACATACTATTCTATGCCAAATGACATTCTCTTTTCCATCTCCATGTTTTTATAGTAGTTTTCCCCAGGGCTTAGAATGCTTTCTCTTCTCACCACTGAGTCTTAAGAGTCCTGGTTGCCTTTGAAAATTAACTCAAATGATATCTCTTGCACATATTTGAACTCAGGTCCCCCTGAATTTAGGGCCTGTGCTCTATCCACCATGCCACCATGCTGCCCCATCCCCCATTAATAATTAAGCTCCTTGAGGGCAGGGATGATTTTAGCCAGGAGCATGATGGTAAATATTTAACAACTGGCTTGGGGGAGTGTTGAATATACTCAATACACTCTTAAGTATAATTTGCATTATTAACAGTTTCTTATGCCTAGAAAATCAACAATAAATCAAGCTCTAAAGTCTTTTGAGGAGTAGATCATCCCACTAAAAATTTAACAATTGCCTCTTGAGCTTGAGCTGTCTACAGCACACCCTGGATTTTAACCTTTTCTTTATAACCCCAACACTTAGTACAATGATTGGCACTTAGCAAGTATTTAATAAATGCTTTCCATCATTCATTCATTCATTTACTCATTCATTCATTCTCTACCATTTCCCAATAAATTCAGCTTGAAGTGCGTTAAAAGTCATTTGTGCACCCCATTAGTGTCTTACTACTTTAGTCAATTTAGACAAAAGCAAGACAGAATGAAGACTAGCAGCCAAGAGAAGAATTTCCCAAATGTTGCTTTCTAATTTTTTTCCTCTAGCTGCTAGCAATGTAGCTCACTTTCCTGGGACTTTTCCAAAAGACATCCTAATGGCTTTAAAACTGCTTGCTCATCAAGGAGAAACTGAGATTGACCTTATTTCCCTTCTGAAGTTTTTTTTTTTTAATTTTTATTCTGACATTGTGTTCTGAATTTGTCATCTTTTAATTTGGACTGCAATTTAATATTTGTGAAAATGAATGGTGACTGGCTACTTTTTTTCTCACATTCTGTCTGTGCACTTTAGTTATGACCTAAGGATCCTCTGATTTCCCACTACTGTTCTCTCTTGAGTTGAGAATGACAATCATGATAAATTATCTCATGCTGGGATATGTCTTGTGATGAAAACAAATTTCTAATGGGGACTGTGATATAACCACTGTGATAATTTTCATTTGTGATTTAAGCAGGGCTTTGAAAGAACCTTTCCAAGTTGTTAAATCCTTCCATTCTTTTTCTCCCTTCCTTTCCCCTTCCTTTTCTCAACCTCTATCTTTTTCTGCCTCTGCCTCCATCTCCTTTCTTTATTCTATCTTTCTGCAACATATGCACTCCATAATATAATTAATTTCCTTTTTGAGTTTCAAGGCTAATTTTTTTTCATGTCAGGGTCTTTGATATCGAATCATTTTCAGTTAGAGTGAAATATGGTAAGCACCTTGGAAAATAAATCCATTGAAGTTTCAAAACTAGAGATGAACAATTTAGGTTTGGAAGCTTGCAAAAATGCCTTACAGATGTACCTGTCATCCCTAATAATACAACTCATATTTACTTAGTGCATTCAGAGTTGCAAAACACTTACAGTAGCTGACTTGATTCCTCACTATAGCCTGTGGGATAAGTGTTATTAGTATCTCCATTTTACAGATGAGAAAATAGCAGCTAAGATGGGTTAAGGGACATGGATAGCATGACACACACAAGTGCATATCTGAAGTGAGATTTAAACCCAATTCATCCTGATTTCAAGTCCAGTACTCTATCCACTACTCCATACTGCCTCTCATAGCACATTGCACATGTGGAGCTGGTGTTATATAGTCATAATTTTAAAAAAAAATTTCTATGATTCAAAATGCTTCCTTGATGTTTGAATATTTCTTACCTGCATATATGCTCAGACTTCTTTGTTTCCAGTGGTAATTATTTTTATTTCTACTAGGATCCACTATATCCCTTTTAAAAAGATAGATATTTTTAAATAGAGTAATATTCTCTATGGAACTAATATTTTGAATAATATGTTCTTTCTCAGGGGTTACTTTTTCTTTGATCATTTTTCTTGAGTTTTGACTGTCCCTAAAGGGAGCAGGGCCATTGGTCTTCCCCCATCCCATCCAGGTCAGCTTTCCTTGCTCCATCTTCTCTAGAGGTCTAACTCTGTACAGAAAGGAAATGACAGTAAAGCTAAGGATACAGAATGCCTCTCCCCTTATACCAGTAGACATATCTGAAGAATAGCTCTGAAGATGAAGTTTCAACATAGAGGATAATTAAGGTGCTTTGCAAAGTTGAGATGGCCAAGTTGGTACTTCACTGTTCCTTTATAAGTGGGGAAGAGGTTTCCAAAGGACCTTCTCCCTACCTCAAAATGAATGCCTATTGTTCTTCTAAATCTTCAAGAAGCCCTCTGGGATGTCATGATCCCAGGGTAAGGGTTGTGATTTCCATCTGCTCTCTAGACTTTGGAAACTGCATTAAGGATGTTTGCAGAAAAACTGCATTTCCAAAGGACAGGGACAAGAGGCGCAGCCCCTCTTTCCCAGATACTTCTCAAGAAATGGTGTTTAGGGCTATTAGGATGGCATACCTTTCACCTCTTCTTTTTCTTTCCCCTCTCCTCCTCCCTCTCCCAACTATGGTAACTGAATATGGTTTGAAGATGTGCCCTAGGAGATATATTCTCTACTTAGCAACTCCTGTTTAGACTGGTGATTGTTACTAGGATTTTATCAAGGTCGCAGTTAAGTGTATGAAATAGGCAGGAGGGCCACAAGTGAATTTGCATGAAAATATGCCTTAAATTTGCATTTAAATATGTAATAATTTGCATAAAAGTCGTCAGTCTATTATTACGCCTTTAAAGTTTAAATTTTATAATTGTTATCTTTTAAAGTTGTCATTTCTTGACTTTCCCCCCCTCCTGTTTCTCTGTTCCTTCCCATCCTTATTTCTCTGGGATCTGTACACTACAGACCCAATCATGGGCACAAAAAGGGGAGGGATGCAAATATTCGCACACAATACACAGAGGTATATAGAACATACAACCCATCTGCTTTTTGTCTTAAAACAGAGAAAACAATCACTACATTCCCTTTGGTTTTCTTATTCTTCTCTGCTGTCTGCTGCCTCTTCTCCTTTATTTAGCCTTTACTGAATTTCTAGCAGAGATATAGCCAATCAATAAGTATTTATGCTGCCATTCAGCTCTGTAGTCAACCCAGTATAGCTTATCGTTCTTTTTCTTTTTTCTTTCCATCCCTGGACTTATTGCCTTGTCCCTACTGCTCAACTGATTTGCCAACCTGTATGGTTTGTTTCATTAGAGTAAGGGATAGAGAAAACAGCAACATAACACTTATAGCTAGAAGCTATGGAACTCAGGGCGGTGAAGCTATTTTTTGACGTTGTGATGAAAACACCGGGGATACAAGTAAAGAGTGTATTTCCCTTGTTCTCTATTGGTGATGATGCTGTCACCACTGAAGGACATCTGGCTTGCCTCTTTTTCCTCTCCTGTGTAGCTTCTCCATATTGATTCATTTTAAGTAATTACTCTCTCAGCTAAACCATTTAGAGTACACACACTCCTTTTCTCTCTTTTCCTACCTTGTGAAGAACCTTAAGGTTACATACTGTATAGAAAGGTAAGAGAGAATAAGAAGACCAGGTAAAGGACAATATACAGATATGAAGGAGTGGTGATAATGCCAACCCCAGGCTCCACTAGTGGTTGCTAGATGCTTACAGAAGCTTTAGAATCATCTACACAACAGATTACTATGGGGCATGGTACTGACCCGTGATTTCAGTGCTGTAAGGAAACTCCTTCCACCAATAATGATCAATATCTGCTCTGCATCTCTGCTATCATCTTAAATAATTGACTGGACCAAACAAAAGTTTTAGTGAGGACGTGAGTGCTACAGCTCATATGTGTCAGAGATCATAGTTGAAACCTGGTCTTCCTGATGCCGAGACAGGATCTCGACCTAACGCTTTAAAGATGCTTCTGTTGGGGTGATCATGAGGATAATTAAAAGGACAAAGGCAATGGATGATGATGTTTATCTCCAGGCACAGGGAGCCTCAGAAAGAGGTATTGACACTTTGTCAGTGCAGGGAGGAGATGAGGACTGCATGAATTTTGAGATAGGCAAGACATAAAAGAAATTCATTCACTGTGACAGAGCTAGGACAAAGGACTGAGAAACTTGCATGAAGAAAAGTCCCAAATTCACTTTAGCAGAGTGTAGATTGTGAAACTATTTAAAGATAGAACTGAAGATGTGATGATTAGCTTGACCAATAATGTTGCTCTAAAGTAGTGTTAAGAAACCTGAAGAGGAGCGGCAGAATAGTGGAACAATGGGAAAAGATGGATAACTTTAGAAGAAGACAGAACTTTAGAAGATGACAGGTATGGCAATAGAATAACTGATTGGTGAGTTTCCCATGGAACTGTGAAGTAATTGAGGTCCTGGACCACACTAAGTATCTGTGGCTTCAGATGGCCTTGAAACTGAAAGCCTTCCCCAAAACAGAGACTGAGCTTTCTAAGTAATCATTTCCTAATGTGAATGTATACCCATTTGTCTATGAGGAAAAGATGCAGTCAGATAGTGATTCTATTGCTTTGTTTCCCCCTCTCATTTACTTTGCTATTCTGTCTTAATTAAGCAATATGCTATGTGGTTTGTGATTTCTGCCTAGTCTTTTGCTAGAGAATGCACCAGATGAGTGTACAAGGCAAATATTAGCTCACACATTGAGCCAAACTAGCAGTGGTATTTCAGAGTTATTTGGGAAGCTAATTAGACTGATAAGCAAATTGCAAGTAGACAGCATATTTATGGAGTGTAAATTTACTCAGATTAAATATATTAAGTACTTCAAGTCTATCTTCTTTCTTGAATTCCATTCTTCTTCACCTCTCAGGCTAGCTGGGTTTCATCTGTCTTAATTCTTATCTTCTTGCGTTACAAATAGTACTACTGTTCAGGGGGTATTGCTTTTTCAGCAGCTACTTCACTCTCTAGCTTTCACAAACAGAAAAATGCTTTCAGTTCTCCTCCCTTAATCTCCCAGCTACATGTTCAAGTTGTTACTGTCTTGCTCTGCCCCTGATTGGATCAATCACTTCTCTTACCTCCTTTGTTTTTTTTTCACACACCCTTACCCCATATATAATCCAAGACCCAATGCATGTCTCAAACTACTATTTGTCTATGAGGCCATGTCTATTTAACACAAATTGAAAATTACGAAACAATTGCATTTACATATAACTTCTCTAGTATTGGTCCAACAGGGAGGTGACAAGATAAAGTACCATTATGGAAAAGTTATTTAATTTAGATCTAATCTCTCCCTTCCTTCCTGTATTTTCTCATGCAATCTCTGTGCTTAGAAAGCATGCCCTCACATTTCTACTAGTTGAAAAGCTACTGGTCTTTAATGGTGAGCTCTAATTCTAAATCCTTCATAATGCTCTTTCTACCCTCTTTGAACCCACTAGAAGTAATATCTCCTTCTCCAAATTTCTCATATCTTTATTTTTATCTCTCCTATGCACTTATAATATTCTGTTTTGTAATATAATATTTGAGTGTATATCTTCTCCTCTACTTGTTCATAAGCTCCTGGAGTACAGAGATTGTGCTTTATTAAGCATTATAACTCTGATCAATGTAGCATAGTGATTTGTACATTTTATTTTTATTTTTGTTCTAGATTTGTAATTTTTTATAGGTGTAAGGAGCTCCTACTCCCAGAGAAGAAATTTGCTTTACCAAGACATTTCATTCAAAGCCCTTCAAAATCTGGCTCTAGTCTAACTTCAATTTGTTGCATATTATTCCCTTTCAAGCACTCTCTGCTTGAAGCTAAACTGGCCTATTTGTCATTCCTTATACACAGTGACAGCTATAATAAGTTGCTGAGGAAAGATTTGAACTCAGGACTTCCTGACTCCAAGTCTAACATTTATCCACTATGCCACTTAGTTGCCTCTAATATTCACCTCCCATGTCTGTCCTTTGGAATAGGTTATCCTTCAATCGATCAATAAATCAATAAATATTTATTAAGTACTTATGATGTGCCAGGCCCTAAGCTAAGGGTTGAGGATACAAAAATAGGTAAAAAACAGTTTTTGCCTTCAAGGAGCTCACAGTCTAAAGAGTGAGACAACAAACAAACAAGTATATACAAACAAATTATATACAGACTAAATGGGAAATAATTAACAGATGGAAGACCCTAGAAAGAAGAGGTATTAGAGAAGGCCTCCTGCAGAAGACAGAATTTTAGTTGGGACTTAAAGGAAGCCAGGGAAACCAATGCTTGGAAATAAGGAAGGAGAGAATTCCAGGCAAGGGACAGCCAGATAAAATGCCTGGAACAGAGGTAGAGTAGCTTGTTCTTGGAAAAGTCCAGAGGCTAGTGTCACTAGATCAAAGAGCACATGGCATGGAGTAAGGTATAATATGATGGGAAAGGTAAAAGGAGACTAGGTTATAAAAAGGTTTGCATGCAAAGAAGACAATTTTGTATTTGGTTCTGAAGAATATGGAGAGCCAATGGAATTTATTGAATAGGGTTGGGTAGGTGACATGATTGTACTTGCACTTTAGGAAAATTACTTTAGTGGCTGAATGGATTAGAATGGGGAGAGACTTGAGGCAGGCAGCCCCACCAGCAGATTATTGAAATGGTCTAGGTGTGAGGTGATAAGAACCTGTACCAGAGAGCAGAAAGGGGAATAATTGAGAGATTTTGTAGTGGTGAAATTGACAGGCATTGGGAACAGATTGGATATTGGGAGTGAGAGATAGCATGATACCTAGTTTGAAAGTCTGAAAGACTGGGAGGATGATATTGCCCTCTATATTACTAAAGATTGTGGTGGTAAGGAGGAGGACATTTTACAGGGTAAATGATGAGTTCAGTTTTGGACATATTGACTTAAAGATATCTACTGGACATGCAGTTTGAGATGTCTGAAAAACAGTTGGTGATGCATGATGGGAGGTCAGCAGAGAGTTTTGTGTAAGATAGGTAGATTTGAAATTGAGCAACACAGAGATTGTAATTAAACCCATGGTATCTGATGAGATCACCTAGTGAAGTAACATATAGGGAGAAGAGAAGAGGGCCTGGGACAGAACCCTGAGGAATCCTTATGGATAGAGGGCATGATCTGGATAAGGATCCAGCAAAGGAGACTAAGAAGGATGATTCCCATAGGTTGGAAAACAACCAGGAGAGAGTCATATCCTGAAAACCTAGAAAGAAGACAATATCTAGGAGAAGAGGATGAAATCTTTTATCAAATATATTGACCAACTAACTCCTGCTACCAATAGAAGTTTAACAGATATTCATTCTTAGTTTCTTCATCTTTCCTGTATAATAATATGGTGCTGGACAAGCTGTACCCTTTTCAAAGACTTATTCATTATCAATACAAAACTTATTTAAACTTTGAACTTAGCCCCCTAAATTTTCAAAAGCAGGGCACAGTGGAAAAGATGCCTTGTTTTTGTAGTTGAAAAGCCCAAGTCTGAATCCCTACTCTTCTACTTATAAATATGTGTCCTTGGGTAACATATGGTACCTCTCTGGATGGCAGTTTTTTTTTCTTTTTAGCAGAATGCTAGAGTTGGGCTAGAATCTTTGAAGTCCCTTTCCACTTTAGATTTGTGATACTGTAATGAATTAATCATTGAGAATTCACTTAGTGCCTACTGTATGCAAGAAACTATGCTAATTCCTGGGCACATAACAATAAAAGTAAAACAGTATCTGCTCTCTAGAAGCATACATTATATTTAACCCCTATGACTATTTTCTATCTGTAAACAATCTCTAATTCATCTGTTTTTCTTTATATTGGTCTAGAGGCCATCTAGGGCAGCTATAGATATTTGTATATACACATACACATGCATGTATTCATATGTACATGTGTATGACTGTATGCATATACACATGCATGTATGTGTGTATGCACAGTATACACATAGTTGTACATATATACATATACACGATGTACACATATAGGAATAAATATTATATATGTTGATGTCTTATTTTCATGTGTTTATTTCATTGCCTATAGTCTTTCCTCAACCAGGTGCTGATTTCAACTTTCAGCTATCATTATGATCCAATCTAATAAGGGAACTTACTCAGTACTTTTCACAATTAATGTTCAAAAATGTTTTGATGATCGTCCTCGTGATTATCTTTAGGAGTATCTTTTTTTAAGTCTCTAAAATCAAGATATGTACATGATCCAAATTTTGAAGTATTTAAAATACCAGTTTCTTGTTCCAAAGTTTGTGATTATGTTGATTACTTGAGATTAAAAAAAATGTCAAAAATAAATTCCCAAATGAAAGCTGTGTGGGGTGATTGGGGTGAGAGACTGTCACTCAGTGTCAATGGTGATATTTTAGGCTTTGTTCCAACCAGATTGTAGGCATTTGGGAGATAATGACTGTAGGTCTATATTTTCCCCAGATGTTCCTGCTACTGGGAACAGCTGCCATTGTAACTGTGGTAAACTCTATGCTTGACAGAACTTGTGTCAGAGTCTGAAAATATATTTTTTGGAGGGAGTCTTGGGGGGTAGGTTTGTGTCTCTTTTTCTAAATGGCAAAGATGTGTTCTGACTTAAGGCATAGGACAGCACAACATCTTTTGGTTGACTATTATAATTCCTATGAGAAATCTGAGGAATATAAAATACTAATCATGCTTCATCATTGTTTCTCCTTTATTCTGTTTGAATGTGTAATCTGTGCCTTGTTCATATGAATCATCTTATATACAATAACATGAAATTTATTTGATTATGACTAATCAACAAGATTTTATTCACCACTTGCTATGTGCCAGGTACTATATTAAGTACTGAATATACAAAAGTAAAAAAAAAGTGAAATTGATCCCATCTTCAAGAATCTGACATTCTAATGAAGGAGATAAGGTATATCAATGTGCATACGCACACATATATCACATATACAAAACACATATATTCATGCTACTTTACATTATTTGTTATTCAGTTGTTCAGGCATGTCCAACTCTACGTGACCCTGTACATACCCTATACTGTCTTGGCAAAGACACTAGAGTGGTTTGCCATTTCCTTCTCCAGTGGATTAAGGCAAACAGAGCTTAAGTGACTTGTCCAGAGTCACATGGCTATTGAGTATCTGAGGCCAACTTTAAATTTGGTTTTCCCGAGGACAAGCCCAGAACTCTATCCACTGAGCCACCTAGTTGCCTCCTAGTTTATATTATACATTTCTATGTATTATATGCATATAGAACCATGAATACTAGGACTAGGAAGTTTTGTAAGGGAAGTCAGCAGAAATTGGGAAGATCAGCAAAATCTTCATGTAGACTGTGACATGGGCTAAGTTTGAAAGAAACCAGAGATTCCAAGAGATGGACATGAGGAGGGAATATATTCCAGGAATTGAACAGCCAATTCAAAGGCAAATGTGGGAGATAAAACCTTGTATGTACAGTGAGTAGGTCCATATGGCTAGATCATAGAGTACATGGAAGGGATTAATATATAAGAAGATTGAAAAGATGAAAAGGGTCCAAGTTGTGCAGAGATTTAAATGCCAAATGGAACTCCTGGAATTAATTGAGTTGGTGGGGGAGGTGGGGATGACATTGTTAGATGTGTGTTTTTGGAAAATCACTTTGACAGTTATGTAGAAGGTTGTTTAGAGTGGTGAAAGGCTTGAGGTAAGGAGAACATATAGGAGGCTACTACAATAGTGTAGATAAGAGGTGATGAGGACTTGAACTAGGGGGCTGGTGGTATGAATGGAGATAAGCGGGAGGATGGTAGAGATATTATGGGAAAAGAAATAACATTTTTCAAAATAAAAAAATAGTAATGACAAGATCTCGTGAATGATTGGATATATGGGATATGTGTGAGTGAAGCATTCAGGCTAACAATGAAGTTATGACTTGAAACATGTTGGTGCTTCCACAGTAATTAGACAAGTTCTAAAGAGCAATGGGTTTCACTGGATAAAACACTGGCCCTGGAGTTAGGAGAACCTGAGTTCAAATTTGGCCTCAGACACATGATACTCACTAGCTGCGTGACCCTGGGCAAGTAAATTAACCCTGATTGCCTCAAAAAAAAAGAAAAGAAAATGAGTTCCATTTACAATTAGAGATGTCTAGGTAATAGCCAGTTTAATAAATCCTGTAGGCATTTGGTTGAATGAGATTGCAATTAAGAAGAGAGAACAGGATTGGATGGATAGATTTGAGAATTCTCTGAATATAGATAGCAATTGAAATCACTGGATCTGATTAGGTAACTGAGGGAATGTGGAGGGAAGAGAAACAAGAGGGTTCAGGATACAGTCTCAGGATACATCCATTATTGGTGGGTTTGACATGGAAACTGAGCAAAGGATATTGTGAGGTCATAGAGGTGGTAGGAGAAGCAAAAGAAAGCAGGGTCAAGAAAACTTAGAAAAGAAAAGAAAATATCCAGACATGGAAGGTAGTTGACAATCTCAAATGAAGAAGAGAGGTTCAAGATTGAGAAAAGGCCATTTGATTTGGCAATCAAAATCTTATGGTAACATTGGGAAAAGGCAGTTTTAGTTGAGTGATGAGGCTGAAAACCAGATTTCAAAGCCTTAAACAAAGAGTGAGATGAGTAGAACCAGAGGCTCTGTCCTTCCTCCACTTGACCCCCATTCCAGAGCAGTTTACCTGAGAAAGGGAGGAAAGCTACAGGATGACAATAGGGGTGATAAAATCTAGTGAGAGGTTTTTTTTTGTTTTGTTTTGTTTTGTTTTTAAGGAACCATTTAAATGTTTACTGAACTGAATTGAAAATGCTTAAATCTGTTTCCTTTCATGGATATATTTATTTATTCAACAACACTTTATTGATCACTTAATATATGCTTGTCATTGGGTTAAGTGCTATGGGAGAAACAAAATTGTCATTTGGGTCCAATTTTTTCTGGAGACAATAGGATTTGGGACAATAAATCTTTAGACAAATTGATAAGCGTTCCTAAACTTGGCTTGTCCATGATGTTCCCACCAAACAAAGCCCAAAAAGGTGTCTAATTTGGATTTTCTAGATTTGCTACTTCCTTTTAAATTATTTGCAATTACTCTTTTTCAATTAGGAAATTATTTTTTATTCTTACACTCTCCACACAAGACAGACAGACAGACAGACAGAGATAGAGAGAGAAAGAGAATAAAAACTACAACAAATAAGCATTGTCAACCAAAGTACATTCCCACATTAACCATGTCCAAAATGTGGATCTCATCCTACATATTTGTACATTACCTCTATGTCAGGAGTTGGCTAGCTTTCTTCCTTATTGGTCCTCTGGAATCACGATTGGTCAATGTATTGATCAGAGTTCTTAAGTCTTTCAAAATCATTTATTTTTTACCATGTTGACATTATAGTATAATTTACACTCCTGGTTCTTCCCATTTCACACTAAGTTCATATTTATCTTCCCAAATTTTTCTGGATTCATCTTTTTCCTGATTTCTTACAGCACAAAAATATTCCATTACATTCATATACCATAAGGAGTCCAGCCATTTCCTAATTGATGAGGAATTCTTCCCAGTTCTTTGTCACCATAAAAAGTCAAGTCTAGAAGTATTTTTAAGTGCCTACTATGAGCCAGGCACTGGGAAAAGCTCTAGAGATACAAAAATAAAAAAATCAAGAATAGTTCCCATTCTTAAAATGCTTAATGAGAGAAAGGGAGACAAAGATACCATGCAAACAGTTATGTACAAACAAAATATATACAAGATAAACTGGAAGTAATTACAGAATATTAGAAGGCAAAGGAAGGATTTTTGTAGCAAGTGGGATTTTACCTCAGACTTAAAGGAAACCAGGGAAACCAGAGAAGCCTAAGATGAGGAAGGAACACTTTGCAGACATAAGAAACAGCCAATGAAAATGTAGAGTTGAGAGATGGTGTGTGGTGAGCAGCAAGGAGCCAGTGTCCCTGAATCATAGAATATGTAGAGTGGAACAATGTGTTAAAAAGACTGGAAAGTTAGGAACGGCCCAGGTAAAAGATAACTTTAAAAGCCAATCAAAGGATTTTATATTTGGTCCTGAAGATAATAGGAAGCCACTGGAACTTATTGAATAGGGGAATGTCATGGTTAAATCTGTACTTTAGGAAGATAACTTTGACATATGAGTGGAGTACATACAGTCTGGAGTGAGGAGGGACTGAAGTCAGATTTTGGTCTAATTTAGTAAGCACAAGGTGATGTGGGGTGATGAGGTCATCTGAATGGCGGCTATGCAGGAGGAAAGAAGTTTTGAAGATTACATCTAATACGCAAGCCTGAGTGACTGGAAGAATGATAGTACCCTCAGAAAACTGAATCCATTGAAGCTGATGAGATCACCATGCAATATGGTATACAAATAGAAGAGAAGAAGGCTCAGGACAAAGTTTTGAAGGACAACCACAGTTAGTTACTGGATGAAAATCCAGCAAAGGAAACTAATGCAGACAGGAAGAAAGAGAACCAGGTGAGAGAAGATTCATGAAAACTTAAAGAGAAAAGAAAAAGTATCAATGAGAAGGTGATTGATAGTATCAAAAGCTTCAGAGAGGTTGAGAAGAATGAAGATTTAGAAAAGGTTGAGCAATTAAAATTTCATTAGTAATTTTTGAGAGACAAGTTTAAGTTTATTGATGGGGAATTGAAGTGGGAAGCCAGGCTAAAGAAAATTAATTAAGAAGAGAATAAACATCAAGTAAGTGGAGGCCCAACTGTAAATTCTCTTCTCAAAGGGTTTAGCAACAAAAGGGAGAGAGCTAGGACAATATCTAGCAGACAAAAAGAACTTCTATAAATATATTATTTATATAGGAACTTTTAGTATTTCTTTGAGCTTCTGATAGTGATATTGCTAGGTCAAAGGATACACAATTTCACAACTTTTTTGCATTTAGTTTAAATTGTTTTCCAGAATATTTTCACTGATTCACAGATCCATTGACAATATATCAATGTGCCTGCTTTCCCACAGCTCCTCCAACATTTGTCATTTACTTTTTTTTGGTCAGTTTTGCCAATCTGATGGGTATGTGGTGGAATAATAAAACATGAGAGTTGCTTTAATTTTCATTTCTCTAATCTTTAGTGATTTGAAATATTTTTATAAATATGACTATAGGTAGCTTAGATTTCTTCTCATGAAAAGTACTTGTTCATATCCTTTGACCATTAAGTGTCTGTCTCTCCTTCTGCATCTAACTTATTGGTAGAACTGAATTGACAGACACACCACAAGATCAGTGAACATTTTATATTTTTCTCTGACCCATCTGCCAGTTCCACTTGCTTTGTGTCCTTCTTCTACCTTCACTTCCCTCTCTCCTCCAATCCATTCTCCATACAGTTATCATATGGCAAAAATTATCTTATTTAAATTGTGTATGCTCCTTATGATCAAGTCCAGTGTTCTGCACATAGTAAGTTATTTATAAATATTTGTTGCAGTGCATTGGGTAGAATA
Organism: Vombatus ursinus; assembly: GCF_900497805.2. Taxonomy (NCBI): domain Eukaryota; kingdom Metazoa; phylum Chordata; class Mammalia; order Diprotodontia; family Vombatidae; genus Vombatus; species Vombatus ursinus. Next base: position 25,446,985 of record NW_020954559.1, read on the forward strand.
TGGCATGACACTTCTTTAGGGAACATATATATTAAAAAAAATCCCTAGGATGGTCTTTCTTAAGAACCTGTTCTCCTATATACTGGGTCTGTTCCTGGTAACTAACTCATAAGGATAATTTCCTTTCTTTGGCTCATTATTTCCTCATAGGGAAATTTCTTCAATAAATCTCCAAATACAGTAGTGTTATAGCTCATGTCTAAGTTTCTATAGATATAGAAAAAAAGATATTTTCAGTTCCTGCATAGGCATTCAACTTTTCAATTTTGTTATCACTTATGGGATGCTATTTTTTCATCTCACAGAAAATGAAGACTACAAAAAACACTCACAGGAACCCATAAATAGACACATATGTAAATAACAGGGTGCTGAAATCAGTCATAAGAATTCATAAGCAGATACAGAAAGCTAATATAGCACTTAGCTCATAAATACCTCCCAAAAGACAATCATTTTGAGGGTGCTGAGAAAACCTGCATTATCTTAATCTCTAATCCTAAAATGGAAGGTGGTAAGGTCCAGGGCCCTTACTTCAAGGCATATTTTCTATTTACTCACTGATTCATTACCTGAAAGGCCACATTAATGGTTTTCTTTTTTCTGCACTGAGAAGATTGTTCAGGAAATTCCATTCTCTTTCTAAAAGACCAGTTCTCAAACTTGAGACCACTCATGAGGCAGTCCCTAAGGTTGGTACTGTGCAAGAAATCTTTGATCTCTGTCTAAAAGTCTAGATTTGGGGATGTAGATGCCTTGAACATTGAAATTTCCCTTCTTCCATGCACGAGCTTGAGGTTCTGGAACACCTTCCATAAGTACCCCTTTTTTCAAGTGGACACAGAAAGTTTGGATTCTGTCATGTGTTTCTGTTATAAACCTATCAGTATTGTAAATATGGCCATCTTATTTTGGCTAGGAAAGTCCACTTTCACGTTTGGCTTGTTTTCAGTATGCTACTTAGAAATCAAGAACAATTATCTCCCATGTGTTTTTACCCCAGTTCATTATTAATGGTTTCCTGGGTGAATATGATTTAATATGCACTTCTCTTCTACTCCTCTGCCAAAGAACACAGATTTTGCTTTGTGGACACTCTGATCATCCCTCTACCAAACAGAGAAAGCAAAAAAAACAGTCAGTGACAGAGCGAAGAGCATAGTTCTCTCTCTCTCTCTCTCTCTCTCTCTCTCTCTCTCTCTCTCTCTCT